>NW_016107374.1:4833062-4839777 GCF_001604975.1 Cebus imitator | reverse complement strand
TTAAAAAAAAGAGACAGGGTCTTGCTATGTTGACCAGGCTGGAGTGCAGTGGCTATTCACAGGCATGATCCCACTACTGATCAGCAATCTTTCTTGAGAACCTGCTATGTGCTAGACCTGAAATAAGAGTGTTCCCCTTATCCAAAGTGACCTTCCTCCCTCTCCCCTCCCTTCTAGCAGCCACTGGCTGTAGCCGTGGTCTTACTGTTTTTCATCTTGTCCTCACCGACAGTCCCTGTGAGGTCAGAGGCAGAGGGGTTGACCCAAGACCCTTGGCCACTTTCCCTGGATCAGGTCGTCCAAGGCTACATTTCAGAAACCACGGTTCTGACCACTGTGGTGCCTGTCACACCCACACTTCCCCAGCAGGCCCAGGCTACATTTAACTGGGACTTCTCTGTCTTGCCACCCCTTCCTGTCCCTTGCTGCAGGTGGTATAAGGTTGCCAGATTTATTAATAGTGAATAAAAATACAGGACGTCTGGTTAAATTTAAATTTCAGATAACAATCAATTTTTTTATATAAGCATTTACCATACCAGATACAGGACAGACTGATAGTAAAAAAGCATTCATCATTTATCTGAAATTCAAGTTTAGCTAGGTGTCTTGCATTGGGCAACCCTACCCTGGTGTCGCCTATTATTCATTCATTCATTCATTCATTCATTTGAACACCTTCTACACACCCAGCACTTGTTGGGTATTCAAAAATGGCTACAGATGCTCCCTGTCTTACTATGGGGTTATGTAACAAGGAGCCCCTTGTAAGCTGAAAACATTGTTATGTGAAAAGTGTATTTAGTACACTCAGCCTACTGAGCATCACAGCTTAGCCTAGTTTGCCTTAAATGTGCTCAAGATGCTGACCTTACCCTGCGGTTGGGCAAAACCATCTAACACAAAGCCTCTTTCATAATATAGTGTTGAATATCTCATGGAATTTATTTTTATCTATTTGTTGAGCTGAAATTAATATTTGTTGCTTTATTTTTGATACAGGGACTCGCTCTGTCACCCAGGCTGTAGTGTATCCCAGCTCACTGCAGCCTCGACCTCCTGGGCTCAAGCGATCCTCCTACCTCAGCCTCCCACGTAGTTGGGACTACAGGTGCCCACCACTCTGCCTGGCTAATTTTTGTATTTTTTGTAGAGACAGGGTTGCCACATCGCCCAGGCTGGTCTCCAACTCCTGGGCTCAAGTGATCCGCCCACCTCAGCCTCCTAAAGAACTAGGATTACAAGTGTGAGCCACTGCACCTGGTTTCATGGAATTTATTGAATACTGTACTGGAAATCCAAAACAGAATGGTAGTATGGGCACTTGAAGTAGTTTCTACTGAACATGTATTGCTTTTTCACCATTGTAGAGTTGAAAATTTGAAAGTTGAACCATCGCAAGTCTGGGTCCGTCTGTGCAGTTTAGTTCCCGCCTCTAAGGATCTTTCCAGACTGTCCAGGAAGCCAGTCACTGCCAAAAGGTGTAATAAATAGAAATGTACGCAGAGTGCATCAGGAGCACAAAATAAACGTAGCCCAGGAATGAGGACACCATGGGAGGAGACAGGGCTTGATATGGTGGTGTTGATGACACTCATGACTGTGGTGGATGGGGTGTGTAGCGTTTCCCAGCCCATTTTCCATGGTTACTACCAGGAGGCTGGTTTGAGGTTAACTATGGATTTCCTGAAATCCCACCGCCTCCAGCTTCTTAGTCCCTTGCAGAAAGCAGTATTTAGCAGTATTTATCCAGCGCCACCATGTCCAGGGCACCGGGGCTGCAGAGGAGGTCCCTGTCCTCATGGTACGTGTGATCTTTAGGGGGATTCATAATAATCCGGCATAGAGTTAAATGAAGGTATATTTTCAGACAAGTGCTATAAAGAAAATGGAACAAGGTTCTGTAGTAGCGGGTGTCTAGGGCCAGTGAGGAGGGTTAGATTCTGGGTGATGGGTGAGTGATGACTAATCAGCAACACCAGTGCTGCGTCGCCTGTTCTCTCTGTTGTAATCACTTTGTGCATAACAAGTCGCTTAATCCTCACATCAGCCCAAAGAGGTTGGTGCCATTGTTATCCCCATGTGACAGATAAAGAAACTGAGGCACAAAGAAGTGACATGATTTGCCCTCTGAACCTCGGTTTCCCCATCTTCAAAAGGGAAGCTCATTGGTCTTCTGTGGGATGAAAACAATTTGTAAACTATGAAGATGTTTACACATGTGCTGTTTGCACATCTGCATTTTTGGTGCCTAGAAGCACCAGCCACATTTTACCTTCCCTTATAATTAGTGAGCAATTGGGATCCTCAGTGTCCCCGTTAAATAGATAGTCTTCTCCTTTATTGGACTGTAAACTCCTCAGAGTTGAAATCCACGCCTTGTGTGATCCATTCCTGTCTCTCCTCGCCTGGAGCAGTCTCTGGCACATAGCTGCAGTTCAGCCCCTACTTTTTCCGTTCTCAGCCCTCAAGCGTGAAGGGTTTCCTTCCAAAGGAGATTGCTCTGGGTGTGCCCTGTCAATGTGTCTTTACTACTGGGCATCTTCACCTTCATGTCCTGTTCAACTAACAGGGCTAACTGAAGGCCAGACTCATTTGGTACTAAGCCTGAGCACTCCTGCCCCTACTCCCCATTCTGCCAGACCTGTTCATGAGTTCAGGGCTGGTCAGTGCTGGGCAGGCATCTGGGCATCTCCAATAGTGACTTGGCTTTTTGTTAGGCCACTCTGTGAACTACCAAATCAAAAGCTGCTGCTTAAAAAATACCTATAAATTTTGGATCACATGTAAAACCCACCCTTTTAGATGAGAATCTCCACTTACTGTGTGTCATGCAGTCTGTGGAAACCTAGGGATCCCTTCTCAGAATCATGTTCTTAAATGTTTTAAATACAATTATGAGGGAAATAACTGTATTTCACCACCATGTAAATTTATTTTAATTTTAATTTTTTTTTGAGATGGGGGGTCGCATTATCTTGCCCAAGCTGGACTCCAACTCCTGGGCTCAAAGTTTGTCCTGCCTAAGCCTCCCAAGTAGCTGAGACTACAAGCATTTTAAGTATTTTTTAAAAATTGTATAGAGTAATATATAAACTTTTTTCTTACCTTAAGACTTTAAAAAAGTTGATGTAGCTATACATATTCTTGGGGCACATGTGATATTTTGATACATGTACACAATGTGTAGTAATCAAATCAGGGTAATCAAGGTCTCCAAAACCTCAAGCCTTTATCTTTTCTTTGTGCTGGGCACACTATAATTATTCTTTTCTAGTTATTTTGACTTATATAATAAATTATTGTTAACCATAATTTCTCTACTGTACTATGGAATATAAACTTTTAAATTAATACATAAAACAAGATTTAACAGAAGACAATAACAACCATAACTTTGAACTTAAAAAAAAATGTGATGAAATCTTCAGAATGTTGCATAAAGAGACCAAGAGACAGACAATTTAAAAAAAGTGGTTAAGCAGCCTTGATGATAGATTGAGAAAATCTGACAGGCAAGTAATAGAAATTTTAGCAGGAGAGAGCAGAGAAAATTGAACAGAGGCATTAACCAAAAAGCTTTTTTTTTTTTTAAGAGGGAGTCTCACTCTGTTGCCCAGACTGGAGTGTAGTGGTGTGACTTCAGTTCACTGTGACCTCCGCCTCTTGGGTTCAAGGGGTTCTCCTACCTCAGCCTCCTGAGTAGCTGGGATTGAAGGTGCATGCTACCATGCCCAGATTTTTTTGTGTTTTTTTGTATTTTTAGTAGAGATGGGATTTCACCATATTGGTCAGCCTGGTCTCAAACTCCTGACCTCGTGATCTGCCTACCTCAGCCTCCCAAAGTGCTGGGATTACAGGAATGAGCCACCATGCCCAGCCAAGCATTTTCTTATAATTAATGAAAGATATGAATCCTTAAATCCAAGATGTACAATAATATCCTAGCAGGATAAGTAAAAATAAACACATGTTGTAATACAACTGGAGAACGTAAAGGCCAAAGAAAAATATTGTAATCAGTTGAAAAAAATCTTAATCAAAAAGTCCTGACACCAAACTTCTCACCATCAATGACAGAAGATAAAAGTAATTATCTTGAAAGTGCTGAGAAAACAGCAATTGACCACCCAGAATTCTATACCCAGTGAAACTGTCACTCAAGAATGAGGGTTGAAATAGTCATTTTAAAATAAACAAAAGATAAAATTTTTATCATCAACTGACATGCTAAAATAACTATCAATGCATGTACTTGGGGAAAAGGAAATCAAATCCAGGGGGAATCTGAAATATAGAAGAAATGGTGAAAAAAAACTGGCAAATATGTGGGTAAATCCAAATGCTCTAATTGTACAAAACAAGAGCAATAAGTGTTTTTGAGGACATAAAACCACGTGGAAATACATATTGCTACAAGATAATCTGAATAAAAATATTCTAAGTTTTCTTACTGCCAGAAAGGAAGGCATAAACATTGATTAACTCAATTATCCAGAATTAGCCTGAAGTCAAGGGGGGGATATATTAAAAATTTAAGTGTAAAAAAAAATTTAAGTATATCTGAACAGTATTCGAGGGAAAAGAAAATATTTTTAAAAATAAAAATAAAAAAATTTAAGTCACTAAAATCATGAGACCAGAATATACAGTTTCTCACTCCACAGAAAGGTAAAAGAGGACATAAGGAAAACTCAGTCAATCTAGTAGAAAGTAGAAAAGGGGAAAAAAATGACATACAGAAAAAGAATGATAAATGATATAAAAAATAAGACTCTAGAAATAGATTTCAATATATCAGTAGTCACCATAGATCTAAATATATATATCATATCAACCAGAAGCATTCTCTTAATGGGATTAAAAGCAAAAATAAAAACAGCAACCAGCTGTACATTGCTTATAAAAGAAACAGCTAAACAGTAAAGGCTCAGAAAGATTAGAAGTACAGAGACAGAAAAATATAAGCCAGGCAAATACTGAGAACAAGCTTGTATGACCAAATTGCTGTCAGGCAGAAAAGACTTTAAGGCAAATAGCACTGTCAGAAATAAAGAGGCTTACGCCATAATGTTAAAAGATTTAATTAACAGGGAGCTAGAATAATTTTAAACTTGCATGCACTCATCATACCCCAAATCCACGATTAGAGTGGGAGATTTTCACATGCTTCTCCCAGTAATGGAGAGCTGAAACAGACAAGAGGTAAATAAGAACATGGATGATGACAGCAACACAATTAACAACCTAGATCTAATGGATATGCACAGAACCCCATAATTAGAGACTGCATATCCTTTTTAAGCATTTACAAAAATTAATCACATAATGAACAAGACCAAAAGGCAAGGCTCAGCAGTCACAAAGGCATTGGTGCAAGGAGGAAGAGGGAAGACCAGGGAATCCTGGAACTAGGACAGAAAAATAGGAGCCAGGCAAATACTGTGCATTTACCCAGGCAAATATTTTGGGTAGTGTCCACCCAAAATAGCTCCCCCTCCCAACTTACAACTCCAAGTAATTTGTCTCTCCTGGACTGAAACAGCTGCTCAGAGCTGGAATCCAGTGGTTTGTGAACACGTATGTGAACAAGCCCTGGGGTCATCTGGGATCCATCAGACAGGCCTGTTTGTGGCTTTCTCTCCTACCATCAAGCAGCAGCTAGAAAAGAGAGTCACGTCCTGGGGCAGGATCAAGACAGCTTTGCATCCTTGGAGCCTCAGTGAGGCTGAGAGATTCCTGCCTAACAGGGAAGCCCCACAACCCACCTTGAGCCTCTGTCCTTTAACAAATAAAATGCCCTATCTAAGGAAGCCCAACAGCATGGGCAGAGTTCTCAGAACCCACAATTAATGCAACAGAACGGGGGTTGCCAAATATGACCCATGTGCCACATCCAGCTTACCATCTATTTCGTGTTTGTTTTTTAAAGATTCTGTTTTTTTAAGAGCAGTTTTAGGTTTACAGCAAAATTGAGAGGCAAACATAGAGATTTCTCATATGCCCCCCACCCCGCATGCACAGCCTCCCCCATGATCAGCATCCTGTCCCAGAGTGGAACATTGGTTACAGATGATGAACCTACAGTGACACATCATTGTCATCCAGAGTCCATAGCTTACATTAGGGTTCATGCTTGGTGTTGTACATTCTACGGGTTTGGGACTGATATGGTTAGGCTTTATGTTTCCACTCAAATCTCATCTTTAATTATAAGCCTCATAATCTCCACTGAGAGACCTGTCAAGAGAGAGACCAGGTGGGGGTAACTGAATCATGAGGGCAGTTTCCCCCATGCTGTTGTCATGATAGTGATTTTTTTTCCATTTATTTATTTTATTGCATTTTAGGTTTTGGGGTACATGTGAAGAACATGCAAGATTGTTGCATAGGTACACACGTGGCAGTGTGATTTGCTGCCTTTCTCCCCACCACTTACCTCTGGCATCTCTCCCCTTGCTATCTCTCCCCAACTCCCAACCCCCCACCGTCCCTCCCCTATTTCCCCCCAACTGACCCCAGTGTGTAGTGCTCCCCTCCCTGTGTCCGTGTGTTCTCATTGTTCAACACCCGCCTATGAGTGAGAACATATGGTGTTTGATCTTCTGCTCTTGTGTCAGTTTGCTGAGAATGATGGTTTCCAGGTTCATCCATGTCCCTACAAAGGACATGGACTCATCGTTTTTGATGGCTGCATAATATTCCATGGTGTATA
>NW_016107374.1:4825125-4828799 GCF_001604975.1 Cebus imitator | reverse complement strand
GTTCTTAGTTTCTTTGCATTGGGTTAGAACATGTTCTTTTAGTTCACAGAAGTTTCTTACTACCCACCATCTGAAGTCTGATTCTGTCATTGCATCACACTCGTTCTCCATCCAACCTTGTTCCCTCGCTGGCGAGGAGTTGTGAACCCTTGCAGGAGGAGAGTTATTCTGGTTTCGGGTGTTTTCATCCTTTTTGAGCTGGTTTCTTCCCATCTTTATGGATTTAACCACCTGTCGTCTTTGTAGTTGCTGGCTTTCAGATTGGGTCTCTGAGTGGACATTCTGTTTGTTGATAATAAGGTTATTTCTGTTTCTTGGTTTTCCTTCTGACAGTCTGGCCCCTCTGCTGCAGGTCTGCTGAGGTCCTCTCCAGGCCCTACTTGCCTGGGGATCACTTGCAGCAGCTGCAGAACAGCAAGGGTTGTTACCAGTTTTCTTCTTCTGCTATCTTTGTCACAGAAGGATACCCGCCAGGTGTCAGTCTGATCTCTCCTTTATGAGGTGGCTCTTTGGATATACAAGGGGTCAGGGAGCTGCTTGAGGAGATGGTCTCTTCTTTATAGGAGCTCAAGTGCTGAGCTGTGAGCTCCATTGTTCATTCAGAGCTGCTGGACAGGTACGTTTAGGTTTGCTGCAGCAGAACTCGCAAACCGCTTTTTGTTCCCAGGTGCTCTGTCCCAGGGATTTAGGGATTTATTTATGAGTTTCTGTTATGCTGCTGCCTTTTTTTTTTTTCCTTCAGAGCTGCCCTGCCCAGCAAGGAGGCAGCCTAGTCACTGTCTGCCTGTAGAGGCTTTGCTGAGCTGCTGTGGGCTCCGCCCAGCTGCCAGTGACCTTCCCTGCAGTCCTGTTTATATGGGTGTAGTTAGAACTGCCTCGGCAAGGGTGGCCTGCCTCTTTTAAGGCAGAGTCTCTCTGTAGTGGCAGGTTGCCTTGGCAATGGTGGGCTGCCTCAGCAATGGCGGGTTGCCTTGGCAACTGCGGCCTGCCTCAGCATTGGCTACCTCCTTAGTGGCGGGCTGCCTCGGTAATGGCGAACACCCCTCCCCCACAGAGCTGGACCCTCCTGGGTTCAGCTGCGCTTGCTGTGAAACTTTCAATCCAGAGAGTTTCTGATTGCTGTTCTTTTGTGGGGGTGGGACCAGCCTAGCCTGATCATCCGGCTCCCTGCCTCAGAGCCATTTTTTTTTTTTTTTTTAAGTTGGTGTTCCAGTCACCTGTTGAGTCGCCAGGGTCTGTTTGTTTTCCTGTGTTGTGACTCACAGCGCTGGCTTAAACCGTGGCACTGAGATTTGTGGTGCCTTTTTTTTTTGCCCTGGAATCTACTGTCCTGGTTCTCTGCTCAGTCCCCTTTTTAAACAGAGGAATGGGTGACTTCCCGTGGCTCCAATCACCAGCCAAAAGGGCACCCGGACTGGTGTATTTTGTACGGAGAACCGCTGCTCCGGGGCACCAACAAAGCAGCTGCACGGGGCAAAGCAGCGGCGCCGGCCGGCACAGCCGCGCTGGCTGCAACAGCTGCATTGGCGACCTGTGGAGCTCCTCCACCTGGGAATTTCCTAGTCTGTGGGCAATAAAAATGCGGCATCCACTCACCCTCTGCCCTTTCACTGGGAGCTGCAATCCTGAGCTGTTCCTAAATGGCCATCTTGGATTGATCCCCCGCTAGTGATTTTTCATGGGATCTGATGGTTTACAAGGGGCTCTTCCCCCTTCACTCAGCACTTCTTCCTGCCACCTTGTGAAGAAGGTGCCTTGCTTCCCCTTTGCCTTCTGCCATGATTCTAAGTTTCCTGAGGCTTTCCCAGCCATGCTGAACTGTGAGTCAATTAAACCTCTTTCCTTTGCAAATTATCCAGTCCCTGGCAGTTCTTTATAACAGGATGAAAACAGACTAATACAGGAAATAATACATAATGATATGTATCCATAACTGTGGCATCATACAGAGTAGTTTCACTGCTCTAAAAATTTTCTTTCCTACCTTTAATCTCTGGTGACTACTGATCTTTTTACTGTTTCCATAATTCTGCTTTTCCATAATGTTACATAGTTGGAATTGCATAGCATGTAAACTCTTGAAACTGGCTTTCTTTTTTTTTTTTTTTTTTTGTTTAGTAATAGGCATTTAATATATGATGCATTTCTTTTTAGCACTGAATAATATTAAATTGCCTGGTAGATCACAATTTATTTATTCTTGTATCTAATGAAGGTCATCAAGGTTGTTTCTATGTTTTGGTAAAATTATAAATAAAATTGCTATAAACATCCATGTGCAGCTGCTATGAACATAAAGAGGTTTTCAACTTTTTTTGTAAGTTCCAGGTAATGTGATTACTGGATGGTATTGTAAGAGTAGGTTTAGTTTTATAAGAAACCACCAAACTATCTTTCAAAATGGCTGCACTATTTTGCATTCCCATCAGCAGTGAATGACAGTTCCTGTTGCTCCACCTTCTCACCAGCATTTGATGTTGTCAATGTTCTGGATTTGGGCCATTCTAATAGGTGTGTAGTGGTTTCATTGTTTTGATTTGAATTTCCCTGATGGCATAGGTGAGGGACATCTTTTCATGTGCTTATTTGCTTTCTGTATATCTTCTTTGGTGAGGTGTCCGTTAAGGTTTTTGGTCTGTTTTTAAATTAGGTTGTTTGTTTTCTTATCGTAGAGTCTTAAGAGTTCTTTACACATTTTGATAACAGTTTTTTTTACAGCTGTGTCTTTGGCAAACATATTCTCCTAGTCTCTGCTTGTCTTCTCATTCTCTTGACAGTGTTTTCCACAGAGCAGATGCTTTTAATTTTAATGAAGTCCAGCTTATCAGTTACTTCTTTCATGGATTGTACCTGTGGTGTTATAGCCACAAAGTCAGCTCTGTACCCAAGGTCACCTAGGTGTTCTCCTATGTTATATCCATGTTGTCTCCTACAAATTGTATAGTGTCACATTGTGTATGTAGGCATATGATACACTTTGAATTAATTTTGCAAAGGCTGTAAGATCTATGTCTAAATTCCTTTTTTTGCATGTGGATGTCTAGGGCTGTTTGTGGAAAAGACAATCTTTCCTCCATTCTATTGCCTTTCACAGCAAAACTGAGAGAAAAATTTTCCCCTTTACCAAAGATCATTTGATTACAGTTAGGTGGATCTACTTCTTGGAACCTCTCCCATCACTTATTTTTACAAATTAAGTTTTATTGGAACACAGCCACGTGTCATCACTTATAAATTGCCCATGGCTACTTTCTCACTCCAATGGTGGAGTTGAGTCATTGTGACAGAGACCAGATAACCTGCAAGCTTAATCTGGCTCTTTGCTGACCCCTGAAATAGAGCATCTGGGAGACAGAAGAACATATGAATAAAAAATATGGCTGGGCATGGGGGCTCACACTTGTAATCACAGCACTTTGGAAGGCTGGGGTGGGTGGATCACTTGATGTCAGGAGTTTGAGACCAGCCTGGCCAATGTGATAAAACCCAGATTCTACTAAAAATACAAAAATTAGCTCAGCATGATGGCACATGTCTGTAATTTCAGCTACTTGGGAGGCTGAGGCAGGAGGATCACTTGAATGTGGGAGGCAGAGTCTGCAGTGAGCTGAGATCGTGCCACTCACTGTACTCCAGCCTGGGTGATGAGCAGGACTCCATCTCAAAAAAAAAAA
>NW_016107374.1:4669612-4825045 GCF_001604975.1 Cebus imitator | reverse complement strand
ACTTCTAAGTTAATAAAACTATTTTGGAAAATAGCTTTTAAGCATCTTCTAAAATCGAGTATGGCAGCTTACCAAAAGAATACACAAATTCCTCCAATCTCTGTTCTATGATTTGCAAAATGATTTCTCTAGTTCTTCCCATCAAGAAGTGGAGTTCATTTCTCCACTCTTGAATCAGAGCCAGGATTGGGTCCCAAGTGAAATTCAGTGAAGTGACATAGCAAGCCTTCTAAGGCCAGGCATCAAGGAGTTTCGTAGTTTCCTTTCTCAATCTTTTGCTGCCCTGAGACAGCCATGTGAAAAATCTCCAGGCTAGACTTCTGAAGATACCACATGAAAGAGGATCAAAGTTTCCCAGCCAAAGATCCCATAGTTCTTTGGATCTTCCCAGAATGCTGACCCAAAGAACTGTGAGCAATTGTTGTTTTTTTAGCCTATTATGTTTCAGGGTGGTTTGTTAACACAGAAAAAATGAACTGAAATATTAAACAAGTGCAATTCAACTCCTTAGAGATATAAGAAATGAAACTCATGTACCAAGAGACGTGTTAAGCATGTTCACAGCACTATTATTTACAATAGCTTCCAACTAGAAATGCTCATCAACAGTAAACTGTGGTGCATCTAAGGAGTGGAAAATTATCTAGCTCTGAATATAAATAAACTATAGCTAGATTCATCAACATGGCCAACTATTAAAAATGATATTTAGCAAAAGTAGTAAGTCACTGAGGACTATACAAAATATGATTCTACTTATACAAAGTTTAAAATTATGAAAAACATAATAAATTATAAAGAGAAGCAAGGGAATGAGCAACATAAAAATCTGAGTAATCACTGTATGGGTTGAACAGTGTTCTTTCAAAACAAAGAACTAACCTTCAGTAATTCTGAATAGGCAAAAAATTTTACACATAAATGTAAAAATCTAGGCAAAAGAAACGAGTTGTTAATGTAAATTTATTTTAATATTGGGTTGTGGTAGTCAGCTTCCAAGATGACTGCAATGACTTTTGCCTTTTGGTGTTTATACTCTTGTCCAGCTCCCTCTCACATTGTACCAGGGTTGGTTTATGGGAGAAATAGAATGTAGTAGAAGTAATAGTGTGTCATGTCTGAGATGAGGTTATAAAACCCATTGTAGCTTCTTGGCTGCTCTCTTGCTATTCACTCTTTTTTTCAGATTACTTGCTCAATTATGTGGTGAGTAGCTGATAGAGAAGTCCATGTGATGAGGCCACAGGAGGGTGCCATCTTAGAGCAGATTCTCCAGCCCCATCCAGCCTTCAGATGAAACTGTAGCCCTAGCTGATACGTTGACTACAACCTCACAAATGATCCTGAGCCAGAACCACTAAGCTATGCCAATTCTGGATTCTAGACCCACAGAAGCTATGTGATAAATGGTCAAAGAAGATCTCATTGATACTTTCATATTTGAGAGGAGACCTGAAGGAAGAGGAGTGAGCCATGTTAATATCTGGAACTAGAGTGTTTAGGCTGAGACTGCAACACGGGAACATGGTGGTTATGCCCAAGAAACTCCAGACAGAACATTGTGGCTAAAGGAGGGAGGTAGGTAACATGACTTCAGGATGGTAGGGATGAGATGTTAGGTCCTTGGAGCATTTGGGCTTATTTTGAAGGGAGTGCCAAAAGGATGTGTTGATGATTGAATGTGGAATACAAGAGGCAGAAGTCAAGGATAATGCCAAGGTTTATAGCCTCGATAACTGACAAAATGGAGTAGCCACTTACTGAGATAGGGATGAAGGGAAGATCAGATTGGGGTAAGAAAGGAACGGCCAGAGTTAGAGTTAGGTTTTGGTCCTGTGAAGCTTGAGGTGCTCATTGGACATTCGAGTGGAGATGCCATGTTGACAGTTGAATGCATGAGTCTGGATTTGGGGTAGAGATCTAGGCTGGAGATCCACTTTTAGGAGCTGGCAGTGTATTGATACCATTTGAGGTCAAACTGCAGGGTGGTCACACAGAGAGGGTGTGCAAACAGACAAGAGAGGAGGCGAGGCTTCCTTGTTGGACACGTGGAAGTTGAAGAATGAAGAGGAAAGTTACAAGGGAAAGAAGAATTATAGGCTTATCCTCACTTAGAATGCTGATGGAAAAATCCAAAATAATGTATGTACCCAGAGAATCCAGAATGGTGTTAAAAAATAAATGTGTCATCATCAACTGAGTATCACAAGGATGATACAACATTGGGATAATTTACAAATGTAATTTATTTTATCACTATGAATGGAGGCACTGGCTGGGCGCAGTGGCTCATGCCTGTAATCCCAGCACTTTGGGAGTCTGAGGCAAGGGAATCATTTGAGCCCAGGAGTTCAAGACCAACCTGGACAACATGAGGAGACCCTGTCTTTACAAATAATTTTATTAAAAAAATTAAAGAATAGGTGCACAATGACAATTTGTAAGATTCAACATGTATTTATGATTAAAACATACCCCTCTTAGCCAGCTAGAATGAGATGAGAACCTCTTTAATCTAGTAAAGAACATTTACCTTGATATTTATAGCACACAATATTAACACTAATAACATCATCAATGATAATAATTGTTCTAACTACGTGTCATATATTATTTAATTTTCTTTTTTTGTCCTTTTTTTTTTTTTTTTTTTTTTTTTTTTTTTTTTTTNTTTTTTTTTTTTTTTTTTTTTTTTTGAGATGGAGCCTCACTCTGTGGCCCTGGTTGGAGAGCAGTGGTGTAATCTCAGCTCACTGCCACCCCCACTTCCTGGGTTCAAGTGATTCTTCTGCCTCAGCCTCCTGAGTAGATGGGATTAACAGCACCCACCAGCATGTCTAGCTAATTTTTTTTTAATTTTTGTATTTTTAGTAGAGACAGGGTTTTACCATGTAGGCCAGGCTGGTCTTGAACTCCTGACCTCAGGAGATTCACCTGCCTCGGCTTTCCAAAGTGCTGGGATTACAGGTGTGAGCCACTGTGCCTGGCCTAGTTTTCGAATCAACCCTTCAAAAGGTGCTATTATAATCCTTCTTTATAGATGGGACAACTGAATCAAAGCAGGGTTATGTAATTTAGCAAAATGTTAAAAACAAACCCTTTGAAGTCACATGTAAAATCAGGTAGCTCTATTCAACATTGTATTGGTGGTTTTAGTCAGAACCACTTCAGAGGAACGAGGATTTGAGAAGAAGAAAAAAAAATATTTCTCATAATTTTTAATTTACATAGAAAGTCCAAAGGAATATACACAAAAATTATTAGAATAAAAGAGTTCAGTAATTTTGCTGCTTACAAAATTTATATTACAAAAACATAGTCTCTGTATACTAGCAACAAATGATAAGAAAACACAATGAAAGGTACTTAAAATAGCAATGAAAAATTGATAGCAATTTAAAAAGACCTAAAAATACCCAGAGATAAAGCATGTGACAGGTATTGTCCTAACCAATATTCCATATATTCTGTGTCATTTCCCAGGCTCCATTGCAGCTAGGCTGGGGCCATATGACTGGTTCTGGCCAATGGGTTGTGAGTAGGGAGGATGGGCTTCACATTCATTGTCCTGTCTTCCCCAGCTAGAGCACCTTGAAAGCCATGTGTTCTCAAGTTGTAAACTGTAAGATGGAGCAGAGCCAACTGATGCACATTGGTCATTGCGAGAGCAAGAAACAAATGTGTTAAGCCATTGACATATCAGGGTCTGCCTGTTATGATCCTTCTAATACCAACAGGAAGTCTTGATGGAGTCTCACTCTGTTGCCCAGGCTGGAGTGCAATGGTGGATCTCAGCTCCCGGTAACCTCCACCTCCTAGGTTCAATTGATTCTCCTGCCTCAGCCTTCCAAGTAGTTGGGACTATAGGCACACACCACCATGCCTAATTTTTGTATTTTTTGTAGAGATGGGGTTTCTCCATGTTGGCCAGGCTGATCTTGAACTCCTGACCTCAAGTGATCCACCTGCCTCAGCCTCCCAAAGTGCTGAGATTACAGGCATGAGCCACTGCACCTGGCCACCATAAGAAGATAAAGTCTTGATGCCATGACAAGATAAAGTCTTCCCAATTATTTTATAATTAAGTACACCTCCAGTAAACATTGCAGCAGAGTGACAGTGTGTGAAACGTATGTCTGATTCCAAAATTTCTTTGGAAGATTGATGTCAAGGTTAGTCAAGACAAAGTTTGAAAAGGAAGTCTAAAAAGGAAAGGACTCATCCTACCAGGATACAGAACTTATGATAACACTCTAGTTATTGAGACAATATGGCATTGGTGCAGGGACAGACAACTAGATCAATGGTGCAGAACCCAGAGGCCGACACATAGAATGCCTGTTTAATGACAACAGTGTCGCAAATCAGTGGGAAAGCAAAACTGAGTCCAGACAGTCCCACAGCCAGGCAGGTACACAAAATTAGTGCTGGGAAATTTGTTGTCCATATGTAAAAAAAAGATAAAATGTCGCCTTTGCAGTAGCCTGAGAGGAGTAAGAGCTACATATGAAAAGCATAACCTTAAAATTGTTAAAAGAAAACAGATTTTATTTTTTTAATTTTTAATATTTTTATCATTGTTTACTTAATTAAATAAGTTAGTTTTTCATAAAATTAACTTATTTTCTCTATCGTTTATACACCTATGCAAACATAACAATTTCTTTTTCTTTTTAAATGTATTTATTATACTTTAAGTTCTGGGGTACATGTGCAGATCGTGCAGGGCTGTTACCTAGGTACACACGTGCCGTGGTGGTGGTTTGTGGCATCCCTTGCTCCATCATTTGTATTAGGTATTTCTCCTAATACTATGCCTTCCCAATCCCCCCACCCCCTGCTATCCCTCCCCTAGCCCCCCACCCTCTAGGCCCTGGTGTGTGGCGCTCCCCTCCCTGTGTCCATGTGTTCTCGCTGTTCAACACCCACTTATGAGTGAGAACATTTGGTTTTCTGTTCTTGTATCAGTTCAAGAGAGGGTATCTCTCTGCCACCCTGGCTGGAGTGCATTCGTGTGATCACAGCTCACTGCAGCCTCGGCCTCCCAGGCTCAAGCCAGCCTTATGCCTCAGCCTCCCAAGCAGCTGGGGCTACAAGTGTGTATAACCAAGCTTAGCAATTTTTGTGTTTTGTAGAGATGGGGATCTCACTATGTTAACTAGGCTGGTCTTGAACTCTTGGCCTCAAGCGATCTGCCTGCCTCAGCCTCTCGAAGTGCTGGGATTACAAGCAGGAGCTACCACATCTGGCCAGAATATTTTTATGATGTTGGAATGAGACTCTTTAAAAAAAGTACATAAGAAGTCAACCCCATACATCTGAGACTTATAATTAAAAACTTCTATAGAAAAAAGTTTCCATCCACTGTGAAAAGATCAGCTACAGATAAAATATTTGCAACACACAGAAAAGACTAAAAATTAGTCTCTGGAATATACAAAGATCTAAAAGTCAGCAGGAAAAAAGACAAAATAGCTCAGTAGAAAAATAGGGAAAAGCCATAAATAACCAATTCAGGGGAAGAAGTCCAATCTGCCAACCAACATGAAAACATGTGCAATACATTAAGGAAAGTCATATGAAAACAATGAGATATCATTTCCCTCTCACCCTATTGGCAAAAATTAACCAAAAATCTAACTATCCTCAAGAGTTGGCCAGAATGTGGGCAAAGAGGATCTCTTAGAATAGTTGGAGTATACGTTGGTGCAGTCTCTTTAAAGGATAATTTTGCAGTATCCAATTGCCTTGAAGCTGGGTCATAGGAGATGTACAGTAATTCCACTTTTGGGGTTCTTGTAAAAGAAACTTTTACAAAGACATGAAAAGGATGCTCACTGCAGCATGTCAGTCCTAGGGAACAACCCAACTGCCTTTGGCAGGGGAATGGTTAAACAAACTGTGGATTATTCACAACAGTTAGGGTTCTTCAGGGAGACACCATCACGAGGTATGGACTAGAGCTGTGGACATCAACGTTTTTAAAAGCATGAAGCTAAGTGAGGACAGACTGCAATAGAAAATGTGCATTTCAAGAACAAGTTTTTGGGTAAAATTGCAGAGCGTGCAAAACAATGGTACATGTAGTTTCTGGATACTTGCATATGAGGCAAAACTATAAAATCATACGTGTGAATGATAGACACCAGTGTCAGGAGAGTGCTTATCTCTGGGAAAGAGGGTAAGTTAGAGCTTGAAAAAATCAGGCAATGTTCAGCCTCAGTTGCAACTGCATATTTAATTCCAATTATATGTCTATGTACACATGTATATGTACAATTATATGTATATACATGCATAGATATATGCATATATACATATAACATGTGTGTATAATTACTCATGTAGCTCTTAGGTCATGTGTGTATATATATATGTGTGTGTGTGTGTGTGTGTGTGTGTATTAGAGACAGGGTTTCACTCTGTCATCCAGAGTGCAGTGGTACCATCATAGCTCACTGCAGCCTTGAACTTCTGGGCTTAGGTGATTCTCCTGCCTTGGCCTCCCCAAATGCTGGGACTGCAGGTGTGAGCCACCAAGCCCAGACACAATAATATATTCTTAAATTACATGTATACACATACACACACACACTATGATATATTATACATATTTAGTAGGAAAAAATATGTTGACACGTTATAAGAATAAGTCTAAAGGGAAACACACCAGCAAGTTCCTATTCTTCCTGTCTGTGCAGTAGGATTAGAGCTGCATTATTTTCCTTACTACCTCTTTGTATATTCTTTTCCCCTTTTTGGAGACAGGTGTCTTGCTACATTGTACAGGCTGGTCTGGGCTCACGTGACCCCCTGCCTTGGTCTCCCCTGTAGCTGAGACTATAGGCGTGTGCTGCCCACTTGGCTCTTCTTTGTATTTTCTGATTAAAACAAACAAACAAACATATTTTACTTTTTACTTAGCAAAGGCATTTAAACCCATTTCCTTTCTGGAAAAATGTATTCACAGCAGCTCTGAATTCAGGAAGAGATTTTGACCTGATAGGGGACAGGGGTTGCCAGAGGAAGCTTAGAAAGTAAAGCAGACAAGGTAACCAACAGAATGGAAAAAATGTTTGCAATCTGCCCATCTGACAGAGGGCCAATATCCAGAACTTAACAAATTTACAAGAAAAAAGCAAACAACCCCATCAAAAAGTGGGCAAAGGATATGAACAGACACTCTTCAAAAGAAGACATGTATGCAACCAATAAACATGAAAAAAAGCTCATCATCATTGGTCATTAGAGAAATGCAAATCAAAACCACATTGAGTTACCATCGTATGCCAGTTAGAATGGCGATCATTAAAAAATCAGGAGACAACAGATGCTGGAGAGGATGTAGAGAAATAGAAATGCTTTTACAACACTGTTGGTGGGAGTGCAAATTAGTTCAACCATTGTGGAAGACAGTGTTGCCATTCCTCAAGGATCTAGAAATGGAAACACCATTTGACCCAGCAATCCCATTGCTGGGTATATACCCAAAGGATTATAAATCATTCTATTACAAAGACACATGCACACGTAGGTTTACTGTGGCATTGTTCACAATAGCAAAGACTTGGGAGCAGCCCAAATGCCCATCAATGATAGATTGGATAAAGAAAATCACCATGGAACACTATGCAACCATAAAAAAGGATGAGTTCATGTCCTTTGCAGGGACATGGATGAAGCTGGAAACCATCATTCTCAGCAAACTGACACAAGAACAGAAAACCAAACACCACATGTTCTTACTTATAAGTGGGTGTTGAACAGTGAGAACACACGGACACAGGGAGGGGAACATCACATACCAGGGCCTGTCAGGGAGTGGGGGTTGCGGGACATAGGGGAGGGAATGAAGGGGTGGGGGAATTGGAGAGGGATAGCATTAGGCGAAATACCTAATGTAGATGATGGGGATGATGGATGCAGCAAACCACCATGGCACATGTATACCTATACAACGAACCTGCACGTTCTGCACAGGTACCCCAGAACTTAAAGTATAATAAATAAATTAAAACAAAACAAATCAGAAAAAAAATTTGGGGTTATCCAGGCCCCCACCCTTGTGTCTTTCTGTTGAACTCAAGTATTTTGTATACAACTCAACTTGACAGGTCCTTTGATAGATATGAGATTCCCAGTAAAGTGAAGGCTCAGTGGCTAACTCAGCTTAGATAGTTTGTGAGGGCCAAGAACTCTAGAAAAGAGACTGACACTGTGGCATTAGAAACCATCATCCTGGGCATAGTGGCTCATGCCTGTAATCCCAGCACTTAGGGAGGCTGCGGTGGGCAGATCATGAGGTCAGGGGTCTGAGACCAACCTGGCCAATAGAGTGAAATCCCGTCTCTACTAAAAATACAAAAATTAGCTGGGTGTGGTGGCACGTGCCTGTAGTCCCAGCTACTCAGGAGGCTGAGGCAGAAGAATTGCTTGAACCAGGGAGGCGGAGGTTGCAGTGAGCTGAGATCCCGCCATCGCATGCCAGCCTGGGCAACGAGAGTGAAACTCCATCTAAAAAAAAAAAAAAAAAAGTCAGGCGTGGCGCATGCCTGTAGTCCCAGCTACCTGGGAAGCTGAGGCAGAAGAATCGCTTGAGCCTGGGAGGCCGAGGCTGCAGTGAGACAAGATCGCGCCACTGCACTCCAGTGGGGAGACAGAGTGAGACTCTGTCTCAAAAAAAAAAATTCATTTCCAGCCAGATCATTTCCAGCCAGCCCCTAACCCTTTTTGGTCCTGCCAAAGAGAGGGTGGGGAGACAGAGAGATCAGGATCCACCCAGCAGCCCTCCCGATGGGCTGCCACAGTGTGTCCCAGTCAGTCAGTTACCAAAAACCAGCTGTGACCTCGCATGTATCATCTCTGCTCACCTTCTCACCTCCTGAAGCTACACCTGGCTGGGGGCTGGGGGTGCACTGAACCTCCCATGGGGTGCTGCTTCCTCTCTCTTTGGGGGAGGGTTCTGGCTCCAGAATGAAATGTTCAGCCCCTTCATGCCTTGTGGCATGTCATCTGCATGCCTCGACTTTTCTTTAGAGCTTTCCAGATAGATTTTTGAATCCACATTCTCTGATCTCTCTGTCTCCCCACCTTCTCTGTCTCCTTTTCTCTCGGTCTCTCTTTTCTCCGTCTCCTCCTCTTCCTTCTTCTCTGTTTTGCTGTTTCCTCTGTCTTTTTTCCTCCTCCTCCTCTTCTTTCTCTCTCTCTTGCCTCCTCCTCCTTCTTTTCCTTCTCCTTCTTCTTCCTCATCTTCTTCTTCCTCTTCTGCACACACACACATACACACACACACACACACATGCACGCACCATTCTCTTTCAAAATCAACCCTGAGTTGCCACTTCAGCTTGGGGAAGAGCTTCCATGAACACTCCTGCCTGGAGGAGAAGCCCCGAGTCCCTTCCTCCTTCCTGTGGCCTCCTGTGCATCCTCAGCTACCCAGTGGAGGACCCTTAAAGCTAGTGATTGGAGCCAGCGGAGGATGCTCAGAGGCAGTGATTGGGGCCAGAGTGCAGCAGCATGTCCTGGAGATGGAATTGGCAGGAGGCATTTGAAGGGATGCCAGCGCTGTGCAGGTGGCCGGGCTGGGGAGGTGGCCACCAGTGGCCTGCTGTGTCTGCCTGGTGCCTCTGTCTACCTTTTCCCTGAATGACATCAGAGGGAAGGAAGGAGGCCCTCTAACAAGCCCTAATCCATCTGATGTTTGCCTCATCTCAAGTGCAGGGCAAGTGGCACTGTTTATTTTTCAAAAGGGGAAGGTGGAAGGTGAGAAGGTGGGAAAGTGAGGAGGAGGGGAGGAGAGGAAGAGAAGGAGACAGAAGAGGAGAAGGAGGAGGGGGTGGGGAGAAAGGAGACAGAGGAGAGGAGAAGAGGGGAAACAAGAGGGAGAATGAGGGAGAGGAAGAGGGTGAGGGGGCAACTGAGAGGGAGGAGTAGAGAAGGAGGGAAGAAAGAATGGGGGGGGTAGGGGGCAGGAGAGAGAAGGACAGGCTGAGATGTTCTTTTGAGAAGCCCCCTCTCCAAGGACCGTCTCTACTTGCCTTATATTGGTAGTGAGTGTGTGATAAGTAAAGACAAATTTAAAGACGACAGGAATAGCAAATATAAGGGGAAGTTACTTCCTCTAGGGCTGTGATAGAGCCCCCATCAACAGGGCTGACATCCACACCTTATTAGGACAGGCATGACCATGGTTCAGCACATGCCAGAAAGGTGCTGTGATGCCGTCCGTGCTGTCGGAACTTGCTGGAAATCCACTCCCAGGGTGCTGGGGAAAAGTGCTATTGGGAGGTGTCTTACTGGAGGCACTCTGCCACAAAACTGCTGAAAGGTGGGTGGGTGAAGAGGATTGCTGGGGGAGGCTGCTGGGTGCAACCTGCTGCCATGCACTGCAGGAGCCAGGGGTGGGGGACCCTGAGCTGCAGGAACTGGACTCTGGGGGTGCCTTAGAAAAGCCTGAGCTGAGCTCAGCTGCAGAAAGCAAAACTCTTTCATCTCGCAGTGTCTCTCCAGCGCCATCTATTGGCAAGCTTAATATTGTACCATCTGGGAAAAGGAAAAATACTTAAAGGGCCCAGATTCCTCATTACAGAGAAGGCAAAAAAGGGTAAATTTGGAACCAAGAGGCAATACATCAATAACGTTCCTTCCTTTGACTACTCAGCTTTCATATGCACTCCACTACACACATTTTTATTTTATAGGCAACAATAAAACGACTTTATATTTCTACGTAACATGATAGAGCTATGCTTCCTGCAAGTTCTCGTCTTTTTTCTCAGAAATGAGGAGATGTGCAGTTGCAGGAGTCATTGTATCTGTCACCGAGTATATAAGTCATCCCTGAAATTTACTCTCAGTCTCACTGATATCCTATCTAGCCTAAAGGCTACATTGTAAAATTAACTTCTAAACATGTATCTGTAAAATAAAAATGAGAAGAAAGAAAAAGAAGGAAACAAAGGAATACCACGAACAGGTAGAAAATATGCAACATTACATTTTCATTTCTGTAATCATGGCTGTGAGTTTGTAATTGATATCTATGACATCTCCCTCCCACTACTCATCTGTATTTACTTCACTCTCAGTCAGAACGTCGACTGGCTGGGGTTCTTTAGTTGGTGGAATAACCAAAACCTTTATTTCTGAAGGATCTGAGTTCTTAAGCATCCTGCCATGTTTTGGTTGCTGCAGGTTCCCCTAAACCTTTACTATTTGTCATAGAAGCACTAAAGAGACATCCAGAGAATTCCCTAGTTCTAGACATAGTCTTCCTTACCTCTCCTGTGTTGAAGCAACTTGTATTAGTCTGCTCTCACATTGCTAGAAAGAATTATCTGAGACTGGGTAATTTATAATGAAAAAAGGTTTAACTCACAGTTCTGCAGGCTGTACAAGAAACATGGCTAGGGAGGCCTCGGGAAACTTACAATCGTGGTGGAAAATGAAGAGGAAGGAGGTACAGGTTACATGGTCAGAGAAGGAGAAAGAATGAAGGGGGAGTTGCTACACACTTTTAAACAACAAATGCTAAGGGTATGGTACTAAACTATTAGAAACGACGCCCCTGATCCAGTCCCCTCCCACCAGGCTCCACCTCCAACACTGAAGGTTACAATTCGGCAAGAGATTTGGGTGGGGACACAGAGGCAAAAGTTCGGAGAATAACACAATGATTATTCATGTGTCTCAGCTTAAGAGATAAGATACACAGTTAAAAAGATGTAGTTAAAATGGACTTTCAGGTCGTATTCTCTTCATTCATTCCTCCTTGACTCTGAAGGTAGCCATTGTATCATTTTAATATCTATTTTTATATTTTTATGACATATTCTGCCTCTGTATGATTTATACATTAGTTGCAGTCATTTATACTTCATGTGAATAAAGTAGATACAGCTTCCTGCAACTTGATTTCTGCACACAGGACCAAGCTTCTGAGATCTCCATGGGTATGTATGGCTTTGGTTCATTTACTTTACAGTTCCATGTGCATTTGCCTATTTCAAAACAACACAATATAGCCGTTCATTCTCCTGTTGATTATTTATGTCGCTTCTAGATTTCAAGAGGATTGCAAACAATGCAGCAAGGTGAAACTCTCTTCTACCTAACTTCTCTAGAAGTTTCTCCTAGAGTGTCTACTTAAGAGTGGAATTGCTAAATCACAGAATACTTACTTTCAATTTACACAGTCGAGTTTTAATGATATTCATAAGTCAAATGGCCATAAGAATGAAATGTGTAGTGTTTTGCTTACAAGCTTTGCTAATTAAAGTGGATCAGAAACAGTCATAAAGATGACATGATGAAGATTTCAAGATTAAGATTAAGACTGGCATGAAAATGTTGTAGAAGGTATAATTCAAAACTCTCAGCATTTTATATTGATTGTTCTTTGGGTCACAGTAAATGCCCATGTATAAATATCCATCTAGGGTGACCAACTGTCCCAGTTTGCTCATAACTTAAGGATCTCCTGGGACATGGGGACATTCAATGCTAAAATTGGGAGAGTCCCAGGTTGCCATTTCTCTAGCTGATACCATCTGTTCTCTTTGATTTTTGGTGTGGCATATGACTGTTCATGAAAAAGAAAAAACCCACACATTCTTATAGAATGAAGATGAGACAATCATTCTGAGATATAAGGAAGGAATATTCAATGTAAAAGTTAGGTGAAAAGAAAAATCAGTGACTTCAACTACAGTACCATTTCCAGACACATGGATCATGGAAAATTGCCTGGGTAACTTGTTAAAAACAGATTTATAGACTCCTCTGGACTTTTGCTCATTGAACAGAGGTTCTCAATCTTCAGAGGGCATCAGAATCACCTGGAGGGAAGTTGAAACACAGGGAAGGATCTGTAATTCCCACGTGTTGAGGGAGGGAAGTGATTGGATCATGGGGGCAGGTCCCCCATGCTGTTCTCGTGAGAGTGAGTGAGTTCTCATGAGA
Organism: Cebus imitator; assembly: GCF_001604975.1. NCBI lineage: Eukaryota > Metazoa > Chordata > Mammalia > Primates > Cebidae > Cebus > Cebus imitator. The sequence continues at coordinate 4,812,082 of NW_016107374.1, read as the reverse complement.
GCTGATGGTTTTAAAGTGTGGCACTTCCTCATTCTCACACTCACACTCTTCAGCGGCCTTGTGAGGAAGATGTCTGCTTTCCCTTCCACCATGATTGTAAGCTTCCTGAGGCTTCCCCAGCCATGTGAAACTGTGAGTCAATTAAACCTCTTTCTTTCATAAATTACCCAGTGTTGGATACTTCTCTAGCATTGCAAAAATGGACAAATACACAAATCCTTTCAGGATGAATCCTACAGCTTACTCTGCCCCCTCAAAATTGTAAATCACCTCAATTTCCTCATTGTTTCACAGCACGTTGAGATAATTTGTTGAAACATCAACCTGCCCCTTGCTGTTCATGGGTGGGCTTTATCTTTGTAAGAGCCCCAAACTGCAATGCTGGAACAGCGTCTGTGCTTAATGAACTTTCTTTGGTTTAATCAATCAGTGACTTGGGAACAGGTTCAGGGCAAGTTCCAGCTGATGCAGATGATGTAGAGGCTGCTGGTGGGCCATGTGAGCTCCATCAGCCTGCCCTGGGTGGGTGTGTTTTGAGAATCCTCTTGCAAAACTTCCGTCTGAGAACTGGGGTGAACCCCTATCAACAAGACAAGTTCTCTGAGCTTAACTTGCCATGAATATCCTGGCATCTCTATAGAGCTTGGTATCCTGACTCAATACATCTGTCTTAACGTTTTTCCTTGTACAAAACTGGAGCTCAGTGGGGATAGGGATTGAGTCACTTCTCTGGCATGCTTTCATGACCTCAAATATCTCCTCTACTAGCCTCTACTTATCTCAAATTTCCACTGTTATGGATTCATTCCTTTGTGTTTGTCTTGGTAGGTTGGGATGTGGAGGTTTGTAAGAGCTCATGAGATAGGAAGCCTTCTCCAATCTTCCTGGTACGGTTAGATACACTCACGTGATTAGGAGCGCCTCAAGGAATAGGTCTCATTGCCATTGTGTATTTTATACTTAGCACAGTCCTTGGCACATAAAAGCCGCTCAAGAAGTTTGTTGAATGAATAAATGACTCTCAGACACCCACAGCAGATGTGGGTGGGGACAATCCCTCTACATCCACCACCTCAGTCTATAAAACAGGGCAGGTCCCTTTCCTTCCAGGTCTGTTCCAGCATAACATGGAAGGAAGGTCTCACCTAGTCTCTGCAAACTTCATACCATGCCTCAAGCTTCCTGGCAAATTGCACTTCCTCCAAGTAGCGGGGCTCCTTCCTAGCCCAAGGCCTTTGCAGAGGCTGTTTCTGATGCTTGGATTAGTTCCGCTCCCATCGCATGGGGCGTTTCTTAGCTTCCTTTAAGTTGCCTGGGATCTCCCCAGCTAAAATTATTCTGTGTCTGAAAAAAGAAGGACGTAACTTGCATCTTTTCCTTTGCTTAACTTCTCTGCCTGAAAGTCCCAGACACCTGGCGCGAAACCTGCAGGGCGCAGAGCAGGGGCTGAGAAGGGAATGGGCTGAACGGAAGCAGGTGGTGGGAGCGGAGGCTGTGTCCTTCCACGGACGGCCAGCAGGTGTCGCCACAGACCGGGAAGAGGCGGCGCGGCGCGGCTCACCTGGCGGCGGCTCCACCTGGCGGCTACCGCGCTCCGCCCGCCCAGCCCCGCGTGAAGCCAAGAGCCCCGGCGCTGGTGTCGCCCGGGCAATTGGGAAAGCAGTGCCCGGAGCCGCGGGCAGCGGAACTCAAAGGCGGGCGGCGGGCGTGGGCCGTCAGCAGCGCCAGGTGAGGCCGGGACTGCGCTGAGCCAGGGCCCCCGGGCCGCGGGCTGGGGTGGGGACGGCCTCGCGCTGGGGCCTCTCCTCGTGTGCTTGGTCTCCACAAACCTTCTGAGATGCTTTCCCGTGGGCCCGGGGTCACCGCGGCCTTCACTCATCAAGCCGGGTATGCCCGGCCTTTGCTACTGCAGCCTCGCAGCCACTCGCTGAGGTCGGTGCTTTGTTTTCTCCGTTTTATAGACGCATCGAGAGAGGATCAGAGACGGGAGGTCACTTGCTCAGGGTCACACAGCACCCAGTTAGGGGATTTGAACCCGGGTTGGCCTCCAGAGGCTGAGCTCTTATCCTGGGTGTCCCCTTGTTTGACCTCAAAGTTCTGACCTCCGGCTAGTCACACCCTATTTTTACTGTAATTTCTATTTCTTCTTTTCCCTTCCTCCCTCCCCTGTTTCTTTTTTTTTTTTTTTTTTGAGACGGAGTTTCACTCATGTTACCCAGGCTGGAGTGCAATGGCGCGATCTCGGCTCACCGCAACCTCCGCCTCCTGGGTTCAGGCAATTCTCCTGCCTCAGCCTCCTAAGTAGCTGGGATTACAGGCACGCGCCACCACGCCCAGCTAATTTTTTGTATTTTTGGTAGAGACGGGGTTTCACCATGTTGACCAGGATGGTCTCGATCTCTTGACTTCGTGATCCACCCGCCTTGGCCTCCCAAAGTGCTGGGATTACAGGCTTGAGCCACCGCACCTGGCCTCCACTGTTTCTTTTTAAAAACATTGCGGTAAAATACACATGGCATAAAGATTCCCATTTTTACCATCTCATTTGCTTGTTTGAGATGGAGTCTTGCTCTGTTCCCCAGGCTGGAGGGCAGTGGTGGCCCTCGGCTCACTGCAACCTCCGCCTCCCGGGTTCGACCAATGCTCCTGCCTCAGCCTCCAGAGTAGCTAAGACTACAGGTGCCCACCACCACACCCAGCTAATTTTTGTCTTTTTTGGTAGAGATGAGGTTTCACCATGTTGGCCAGGTTGGTCTCGAACTCCTGACCTCGAGTGATCCACCGGCTTCGGCCTCCCAAAATGCTGGGATTACAGGCATGAGTGACTATGCCCGGCCCCATTTTCACCATCTGAAAGCATGCAGTTGGGCACATTCAGTGTTGTGCAGCCATCACCACTCTCTAGTTTCCTGACGTTTCACTGCCCCCAAGAGGAAACCCGGCACCCCATTCTCCTCTCCCCCCTGCCTCTGGCAACTGCTAATCTGCTTCCTGTCTCCATGGATTTGCCTATTCGGGATATTTAATTTAATTTAATTTTTGGCTCAGTACCCAAATCCTCAGACCAGTGTCCCAAACTGCTCCACCTTTGGAATCACCTGGAGACCCTTAAAAAAAAAAAAAAAAAAGGCCAGGCATGTGGAAGCAGCTGTAGTCCCAGCTACTGTGAGGTGGGAAGATCACTTGAATCCAGGAGGTCGAGGCTGCAGTGAACTGTGATTGCGCTGCTGCACTCCAGCCCGGGTGACAGAGTAAGACGTTGTCTCACACGAAACAAAATAGTGCTAGCTTGGCTTCCACCTGTAGACATTCTGATTTCATTGGCCTGTGATTGGACCAGAACATCAAGGCTTTTAGAAGGTCCCTAGGAATTTCTAATGCACAGCAGCATCTGGAGACCCTTGTAGCCTGGCAGCTCAGAGACTAGGCATCCCTTTTCCAGGTGGGCAAGCCCGAGGCCCAGGGTGGGGAGAGAACTTGCCCAGAGTCACACAGAATGTTTGTGGCTGAACTAAGATTGCCAAATAGTGTTTTTATTTGTTTCCTTTTTATGAATACTATTTTTGATGGACAAATCATAATACGCATTTGCAGGGAAAGCGGTATTCTCGTACCCTGCTGGTGCCCTCTTCCTCTTTTCCTGCCTCTTTAAGCCTTAACCTCTTTGTGCCCATTTGTTTCTTCCTCTGTAAACTGAGGGTCTTAATGGTTTCTACTAGTAGGTTTGTTGTGCTGATCAACCAAGATTATGCCTGGGAAGTGCTTAGCACAGTGCTCTGGTTACAGCAAGGGATATTCATGAATTGTTCTGCTTGGGGTGGGCAGCGGGTAGAAGTGCTTGAAAGACCATGAGCTCATGAGGACAAGGCCTGGGATTTACGTCCTTTTGTTTGCTGTTGTTTAATGCCTGCAATAGCTCAGGGAAGTTTTTCAAGAAATCAGGGCTCTGTGAGGACATAGGATTGGTTCAAAGTCTCTTGAGTGGATTTGGACCCAGGCACATGCAGCTGGAGCTGTGTCTCAACCTGGAGCAGAGGTTGTAGCCAAGCCATGCCCGCAGTCAGCACCTCCCTAACCAGACAGGAGGCTCCTTCCTTCTCAAGGGAAACTTCCCTGGGGTGGGGATACCTGAGTTGTGTCTTGAAGGATGAGCAGGACTCCCATACGCAGGGAAGGGAAGAGAAGCTTTCACGGGAGAAAGGAAGGAAGGGCAGGCTTGGGCAAATGCATGGCGGTGAGATAGTGTGTGGCTTCTTTGGGAATTGGGGATTATAACTGGAAACCAGAACAGCTGGTCCCAATGTATGTGTTACTTCTAAGAGTTACTGATTAGAAAGTTGGCACCATGGACTGAACTATGTTCACCCCCAGTTAGTAGGTTGAGCATGTTGGAGCCTACCTTTAATACGGCTGCCTTTAGAGATGGCGCTTTTGGGAGGTGATTAGGGTTGGAGGAGCTCATGATACTGGGAGGTTTTAGGAACAGGAAGAGATCTCTCTGTTCACGCACTGAGAAGAGGCCACAAGAAGACGGCCGTCTGCAAGCCAGGAAGAGAGCCCTCACTGGAGACTGACCCTGTGGGCACCTTGATGGTGGACTTCCGGCCTCCAGAACTGTGAGAAAATAAATAAATGCCTGTAGTTTAAGCCAGCTAGTCTATGGTACTTTCTTAATGGCTGCCTGAATAGACTTAGTTAGGCAGGTGATTTCTGTCTTGTGACGCCCAGGCTTCTGAAGGCACTGCTTAGATGAATGTTAATTTTATTGGCTCCTTTTAAAGGCAAAGCCCATCCCACAGCAGCACAGCTGCTCAGATGAAGCTGGTGGCCTCTCTGGAGAATGGAGGTGAGCAGGACAGCTGTTAATTCTGGGGGACTGATTTCCCTCAAAAAGAATTTATTGAGCACTTACTATGTGCTAGGCACAGACCTTGCCTTTGCAGTACTCATAATCTGGTGAGGGGGACATGAAAATGATTTCCCATGTCCATGTCGTATGTGATGCCACTTAGCAATCACCTGCCCTGGGCAATGGTGCTGTGTGCTTTGCACTCCTCTACCTCATCGAATCCTCCTGGCAGCCTCACGGGTAGAGGGTTCAGAGGACTCTTGGGACTTGCTCAAGATTCTGCTGCTAACAAGTGACTGAGATGCTGGAACCTCATTCTGGGGTTTTTGGACTCCAATGTTCACATTTTTTTTTTTTTTTATTAGATTCTCTTGTTCTGCCTTCACATCCTATAGGCAGGGAAGTGGGATTTCAAAGAGAAAATTTGCCTGCATTCTGGGCAGTAGAAAGAAATGTCTGGGAGAAGGAAATGGGTGCATAGATGAGAATTTCTTTAATGGCAGTGAAAGCTAACATGGATTCGGTGCCAGCGAGGCCCATGCTAAGAATGTCACCTGTCCTATTTAGCCCTCATGTACCCTTTGACACAGTCGCTATATCACCCCCACTTTACAGACAAAAAGACGGAGGCCCACAGGCTTACTGTGGAGGAACCCAAGTCTTTCTGGCTTCAGTCTGAAGTATTTTCACCTTCTCACGTAGCGGTGTGTTGCTGAGCTAGTTCTCTAGATGGACAAACCCAAAACAAACAACTGATGTTTGTGTATATGGATTTCCACGGTTATAATACTCCCACCATGGCTGACTTCAGGGTACCAACAGTTCAATAAGCAATTCACAAAACTCCTCTTTCACCGTCTGCCCCAGCCCACTCTAAGATCCCTTTCAGATGGGAGGGCCGTCCAGCCAGGCTGGTTATTATGATTGCAAGACGACCCTACTCATCTGCAAGGGGTCTATAGTCCTGGTGGCTTACTGGGTATGTGGCCGTTTCCTTTTTCTTTTTTGAGATGGAGTCTTGCTCTGTCGCCCAGGCTGGAGCGCAGTGGTGCAATCTTGACTCACTGCCACTTCTGTCTACTGGGTCTAAGTGATTCTCTTGCTTCAGCCTCCAGAGTAGCTGGGATCACAGGCACATACCACCACGCCTGATTAATGTTTTGTGTGTATATTTGTCGTCGAGATGGGGTTTCACCATGTTGGCCAGGCTGGTCTCGAACTCCTGACCTCAGGTGATTCGCCCAGCTTGGCCTCCCAAAGTGCTGGGATTACAGACATGAGCCACCATGCCCAGCTCTGGGCATTTCTTTTAGGAGTGCTGTCTCATAAGTTGCCCCTCTGAGACTTGATGGACCTCATCTGTGAGATGGGTCTGGCCATTCCTGGCCCTTCCTTGCCTGGAGCCCCTCGCTTTGCAGCCAATGTCAGGCTAGGCACCACAGGATCCAGCAGGTGAATTTGTGTCCTCACGTGGGTCACTGTGGAAAAATAGGCTGGCTGGTTGGAGCTATCTCTCTGCTCTTCCCATCCCCTCTACCGTCAAAAGCTTTCATAGTGATTAGTTCCTCTTATGAAGGGATCCTGTTACAGTTCTACCAGGAAGGCTGCTCTAAATCTCCAACCTGAGATAAGAAGGCTGCCTCTTTAATCTCCCAGCTTAGAGGCTGCATTTTAATATGTAAGAAATGGTTTCCAGGCTTGGGGTGGGATAGGAGGAGAGGTAGTCAGAGCCTGGCTGAACTGGATTTTGAATGCATACATTTATTAAAAGACCCTTGCCAGCTGCATGTGGTGGCTCACACCTGTAATCCCAACACTTTTGGAGGTCCAGTCGGGCAGATCACTTGAGGCCAGAAGTTTGAGACCAGCCTGGCCAACATGGCAAGACCCTGTCTCTGCTAAAAACATACACACACACACACACGCACACGGCACCAGATGTGGTGGCCATGCCTGTAATCCCAGCTACTTGGGAGGCTGAGGCAGGAGAATTTCTTGAGCCTGAGACATGAAGGTTGCAGTGAGCTGAGATGGTGCCACTGCACTCCCGGGCGACAGAGTGAGACTGTCTCAAACAAAATGAAACAAAACAAAACACCCTTCCTGCTCCTTGAAGTCATGGGCCTGATGTCCCTTAGTTATTTTAGGATGGATTTTACTTGTGGTTGGACCAGGGGGCCCTGATAAAGGGTCTGTTTCTGGAGAAACCCAGATAGATGTGGAGCTGTCTGCAGCACCACGTTCAAAGACTGGCCAGTGCCCACTCCCTTCCTAACCCCCAAAACAAGGACAGTTTCAGGCCTGAGTCTTGGCCGTCTCCCTCAGCTGCCATACCCCCAGCAGGACCCAGCGGGAGTACATATGGGAGGCGAGAAGCAGCAGTGAGTGACCCACCAAGTAGATGCCAGGTTCCCAGTGAGGAAGGCTGGTCATCTGGCTGAGCTGGGCTTGACCCTGCTCTTTGTTCCTTAAGTGCTGTGTGTTCTTGGGTACATCATTTAACTACCATGAGCTTCTGTTTTCTCCTTTATCTAGTGGGTGATGTGGTATCTACTTCACATGGCTGTTTTGGGACCTTAATAGCCCTTGAAAGTGGCAGGTGGTAGGTTAGAGATTAGTCTGGCTTTGTGTTTTTTTTTTTTTTTTTTTTGAGACAGTCTCACTCGTCGCCAGGCTGGAGTGCAATGGCGCCATCTTGGCTCACTGTAGCCTCCACCTCCCGGGTTTAAGCAATTCTTCTGCCTCAGCCTCCCAAGTAGCTGGGACTCTAGGTGCGAGCCACCATACCCAGCTAATTTTTATATTTTTAGTAGAGACGAGGTTTCACCATGTTGGCCAGGATGGTCTCCATCTCTCAACCAAGTGATCTGCCTGCCTCAACCTCCCAAAGTGCTGGGATTACTGGCATGAGCCACCGTGCCCAGCCTTAAGAGATTAATCCAAGAAATATGTCTTTATTATAACACTTGCTGGCTGGAACCTGTAGTCACTGTTTTGTTCTGGCCCCACAGGGCGAGGGCAGGGGAGGTAACCAGAGATTTACAAGTTTGGTTCCTGAATTCTTACAGCTTCTCCCAGAATAGTTAAGACTCAGTGAAAGATCAATGAGAGTGTTAATTCCAGTGGTTCCCACATTTGTCAGGGAAAGTGGATTTTCAGACAATGATATGATGAAACTCTTTGGCCAGAGTAAATTGGATGGGATTTCCCTCAAGCTATGCTAACTAAGGGTCCCCCACAAACGACACTTTTCTCTTGACAATTATGTGCAATGTAGTACTGCAAAATAAAAGTCATTTTTTTTTTGCATTTTTTAAAAAAGAAAATGTAACTGTCCACTTTGTTTCTTATCCAGGGTAAAGCTGCCGCCTCTCCCCTATGAGGAAGCATATCTTTTACTCTGATGTGGTGTCTGTCCTTCTTTCTTTCCCTCTGGGGATTGGCCAATGCCCTCTCTTATGAAATGATGGTGAATGACAGTTTTATGGTTCTGAAATGTATTTTTGAATAGGCAAGACATGTAGATGGGTAAAAGGATTCAAAGAGGGTAACAGTTAAAAGTGAGTCTCCCTTTCCCTCTCTGGCTCCCCAGTCATCAGCAGTACTCCCTGAAGGAGGAGAATAGCTATTGCTATTCTTTTTTTTTTTTTCTCTTTTGAGATGAAGTCTCACTCTGTCATCCAGGCTGGAGTGCAATGGTGTGATCTCGGCTCACTGCAACTCCACCTCTCGGGTTCAAGCAATTCTCCTGCCTCAGTCCCCCGAGTAGCTGGGATTACAGGCACCTGCCATCAGGCTCAGCTAATTTTTGTATTTTTGTAGAGACGGGGTTTCACCATGTTGGCCGGCTGATCTTGAACTCCTGACCTCAGGTGATCCACCTGCCTCAGCCTCCCAAAGTGTTAGGATACAGGTGTGAGTGTCTGCGCCTGGCCAGCTGTTGCTATTTTCTTGCAAATCTTTCTTGACCTCGTCTAGCCCTGGCACAAACTCTCATGAGAAGGGGTCTGGCTGTATTACCCCAACAGGGCAGAGCTTTGCTCCTGGTGCAAGGGGGACATCTTAGATGCTATTCACATTTTATTTTACATATATATATATATATATATATTTTTTTTTTTGTTACCATAGGTTTTTGGGACATAGGTGGTATTCGGTTATATGAGTAAGTTCTTTAGTGGTGATTTGTGAGATTTTGATGCACCCATCACCCAAGCGGTATACATTGCACCCAGTTTGTACTCATTTATCCCTCACCCCTTTCCCACTTTTTCCTCCTGAGTCCCCAAAGTCCATTGTATCATTCTGTTGATTGACTGATTGATTGATTGATTGATTGATATGGAGTCTCACTCTGTCACTCAGGCTGGAGTGCAGTGGTGCCATCTCAGCCCACTACAACCTCTGCCTCCTGGGTTCAAGCAATTCTCATGTCTCAGCCTCTCAAGTATCTGGGATTACAGGCACGTGCCACCATGCCAGCCTAATTTTTGTAGTTTAGTAGAGACAGGGTTTCACTATGTTGGCCAGGCTGCTCTCAAGCTCCTGACCTCAAGTGATCCACCTGCCTTGGCCTCCTAAAGTGTGGGGATTATAGGTGTGAGCTGCCGCACCTGGCCCCATTGTATCATTCTTTTTTTTTTTTTTTTTGAGATGGAGTCTCGCTCTGTCACCTAGGCTAGAGTGCAATGGTGCAATCTTGGCTCACTGTAACCTCTGCCTCCTGGGTTCAAGCAGTTCTCCTGCCTCAGCCTCCCAAGTAGCTGGGATTATAAGCATGTACCACCACACCCGGCTAATTTTGTATTTTTAGTAGAGGTGGGATTTCACCATGTTGGCCAGGCTAGTCTCGAACTCCTGACCTCAGATGATCTGCCTGCCTTGGCCTCCCAAAGTGCTGGGATTTACAGGCATGAGTCACCACGCCCAGCCCATTGTATCATTCTTATGCTTTTGCATCCTCATAGCTTATGAGTGAGAACTTATGAGTGAGAACATACAATGCCTGGTTTCCATTCCTGAGTCTTTTCACTTAGAATAATAGTCTCCAATTCTATGCAGATTGCTGTGAATGCTGTTAATTCATTGCATTTTATGGTTGAGCAGTATTCCATCATATGTGTATATATATGCATATATGTATGATACATATATCACAGTTTCTTTATCCACTTGTTGATTGGTGAGCATTTGGGCTGGCTCCACATTTTTGCAATAAGCAGCATCTACTTTACAATAACATGATTGCTTCTGTCTTTGATGGCATCTCTGTGGTCCTTATACCCACTTCTCTCTCTGGTATCCTTAAGGCGTTTTTGTCAGCAGGCTGCTTACTGTTCATAGTGTACTCTGTGGCTGTAGAATCACCTGGCTCTCAGAATCGGATTTATGAATGGAGACTTGCGGATATTGTGGCTTGTTAAGGATATTTTTTTTCAACTTTATTTATATATTTAACAATTCTAAAGTATTTACTTCTTGTGCTTTGACGAAAAAATTAAAAATATAGGCGCACTGACTGACTCCTCTTTAGGAGAAAAGGGTTATATGTACAGCTATGGAGAGTTATGGCTCCTCCTTTAACAAAGGAAAATATTAATAAAAAAGTGCTTCATTGATCAAAAAAGGGCTAAGAGCTGCAAGCATTTATTCACACGCAGCAACCCAGGCTCTGCTCTTCCTGCACCCATCCAGACCGTGCTAATCAATCACCAGACACTTTCCTGTGAGATCAGACAGGGCCCCAGAATCCCACTCAGCATAGCGGTCCAAAGTGTGGGAAAGGGAGGTGAAACCCATTTGATGGCACTGCTGCAATACTTTGGTACAATGGTTCCCAGACTTTGGTACCCTATACACCAGACTAATTTTAATAAAATTAGAGGGTCTACTTGTCAACTTTTTGTTTTGAAAGAAACTAAAAAATAAATCCCTGCCATGTAAAAATAATCATCTGTTCATTTTTTTAAAAAACACATTTTTAACACCAAATTTGGAGAGACATTTTCAGAATATAGGTTAGTGAACATGTTTAGCTTTACTTAAAAACAAATTTTTTTGTTTTTGACTGGGCATGGTGGCCCATGCCTGTAATCCCAGCACTTTGGGAGGCCAAGGTGGGTGAATTGCTTGAGCCCAGGAGTTCTAGACGAGTCTGGGAAACATGGTGAAACCACTTATCTACAAAAAATACAAAAATTAGCTGGGCATGGTGGCACATGCCTGTACTCCAGCTATTTAGGAGGCCGATGTGGGAGGATCACTTGAGCCCGGGAGGTAGAGGCTGCAGTGAATGGTGCATTTCAGCCACTGCACTCCAGCTTGGGCCACGGATCAAGACCCTGTTTCAAAACAACAAAACCAAAAATCAAATTTCTTCCCCTCATTGTTCCCATTTTACTCCGGACACATAAAAATCTTCATTGTGAAATGACAGCAGCTGGTGGACCACAGTGGGCAAAGCAGTGATAGATGGTGATATGTAGCGTGTCCATCTTCCTCCCTCTACAAATCACTTTCCAGCTTAGAGGTTTGTTAAGACTCGTTTGTATGGACTAGTAAGTAATTCTATGAAGAGTCAACATCATTACCTTGGTGGATTGAAAACATACATATCTCACATCCTACTGGAAGCTCACTAAAAATGACAGTAAAATAAACCTTTAAGAGCACAAATCTATAAGTTCAAAGGAAATAGAAGACATTAGATTTAACAGAGTGTGACTTTCATCTTGGGTGGCCTTTCTGTCTCTATCCCCTTTTCTCTGTCTTTTTGTATATAGTTAATTTTAAGTAACATGTAGTAACTGTTTATATTCATGGGGTACATAGTGATGTTTCAATACGTACAATGTATAGTGAGCAGATCAGGTAATTAGCATATCCATTATCTCAAACATGTATCACTTCTTTGTGTTGGGAACATTCAATATATTCCCTTGAGCTACTTGAAACTATTTCAGATGTTATTGCTAACTATAGTCATCCTACAGTGCTTTACTCTCTGGCTTTCCTATTTCCTTGCTGCACTGTTGTGAGATGCTCTAAAAAGTAACCCCGGTGGGGAGAAACTGAAGTTCTGAATCAGGTAGCTCATGAGGAACTGAATCCTGCCAACAGCCATATATGTGAGGTTGGAAGTGGTTTCTTCCCCCAGTGATCTTTGAAATGAGACTGCATCCCAGCGGATGTGCTAGATTACAGCCTGTGAGAGACCAGGAGTCAGAGGACTTGGATAAGCTGTGTCTGGTTTCCTGACCTATAGAAACCATGAGTTATAGTCAAGCAACTGTAAAATAGAAGGTGTTTAAGCCATCAGGTTTTGGGGAAATTTGTTGTGTAGCAGAGATAATTGATGAAGGAGGGATGTATGAAAAAACCAACCATGAGCAAACAGATTTGTACTCCTAACTTTTCAGAGAAGCTCAAAATTTGGAGATACCAGATACTGCTGAGTTTGGGAATGAGACATGGGCTAAAAATAGATGAAAAGTTACATAAGGGGAGCTGGACTCTCAGATCCCCTCTCCAACCCTGCAAATGCAGGACTGCTTTCCCTTCACTTTAGCTAAAATGTGGAGGGTTGTATATTGAGGATGGGAGAGAGACATGGAACTGACAACAGGAAGATCCACTGAAAATTTGCATGGTGAACAGCAAGGCCCCTGTTCACTTCCCTCACTTAGCCTCCAACCAGTAGCCAGAAGTCTTCTCTGGGAAGACTGAGCATCCCAGCTAAAACACCCACAGAAAATGCTTTTTGGGTGTCCTTCGAGGAAGAAGCTAGCTTGTCACCTTATTGCCCTCCCACAAAGCCCACAAGTTGAAAGCTCCACCCAAACAAACTGAACCTTCAATCAGTTTTTAGTGCCTCATTTAAAAAATGACATGCAGAGGTCAAATCTAACAAATCAGAAGAAAAGTGGAACTCAAAGGATGTATAGATGTTTCAGAAGGTAGAAAAACATTTCTATAAACATCATAATATTTTAAAAATCATGAAACAAGAACTAGATGCCATAAAAAAAGCACTCAGAATAACTAAGCACTCTCAAAAATACATATATCAATACATCAAGAAAAAAAAAAAAACACTCAATAGAGGAACTGGAAGAGAAAGTTGAAAAAAAGTCCTAGAAGTAGAAGTTAAATATGAAGGATAAAAAAATAAAAGTGAAATAACATTAATTAATCCAGGCAGTTCAACATCTGATTAATAGTTCAGAAGAAGTCATTATATAAAAAAGGTACTTGCACATCCATGTTTATAGCAGCACAATTTGTGATTGCAAAAATGTGAAACCAACCCAAACGCCCATCAATCAACAAGTGGTTAAAGAAGCTGTGGTATATATATACAATGGAATACTACTTAGTCATAAACAAGAATGAATTAATGACATTCACAGCAACTTACATGGAATTGGAGACTATTAATTTAAGTGAAGTAACTCAGGAATGGAAAACCAAACATGTTCTCACTCGTAAGTGGGAGCTAAGCTATGAGGATGCAAAGGCATAAGAATGGCACAATGGTCTTTAGGAAATCAGGGGAAGGGTGGGAGGGGGTGAGGGATAAAGATGACAAATAGGGCTTAGCGTATAGTGCTCAGGTGATGGATGCAGAATTGCCAAAATCACTAAAGAACTTATGTAACCAAATACCACCTGTTTTCCTAAAACCTATGGAAATAAAAAATTTAAAAAAAATACAGCAAGAAAAAACAAAGGAGAGTTGGAAGTTAGAAAAGAAATAATACAAGAAAATTAGAAACATTAATGTTGACTTTAAATGGTCTACCTAGTGCCTAGCATGATGAATGACAAAAGACCCACATCTGGGCATGTCATCAAGAAATTTTAGAAGTCTGTGTTTTAACAAGTTCTTCCAGCAAGCTGTTTTAACATGTCTTCCAGGTGATTCCGCCACATGCTTTAGCTTGAGAACTGTTGGTCAAAGCCAAGTCAGATATACCAGAAAGCAACCTTAATAGATGCACCTTTCACCCACACTTTCTTAAATTCTAGGGCTTTCTCTTTCTATCATGGGTTCCTTTCATGCCCTCTACCACCTTCATCATAACACTTATCACGATGTATGATAATGGCTTTCTTCCCTGTACCCCTCACTCGATTTTAGGTTCCTTGTTGACTCACCATGTCATCTGTAGTCTAATAACTTTAGCATCTAGCAGGATGACCTATAGAATATGACTGTGACTCTGAAATATTATAATGGCTCTCCAAATGTGGTCAAATATTCAGGATCATATTAGGAGATCTAATTTTTATTTTAATCAAGTTATTTTAATGAATATTCAAAAATATAGTCAGCCTATCAAATTAAGATTTTAAGAATAGTCTTTTTTTCTTAGTAAATTTTAAGTGTTACATGAAAGCAAATTACTATGTAGATATACAGTGATTTGCAAGTATGTAAAAAATCCTGATGGTTGTATGTGGTCTACTGACATTTAGAAAACATTGCTATGAAGGACATTGGTCCTGTCCAGCCTTCCTGATGTCTTTAATGACTCTACACTGCTGGCTGCCATTACGTCTTCAGCAGATGCCCATGAAATCTTCAATTAGTGCATGCTTTATTTTCAGGACTATTCCCATTCATTACTGACACTCCTTGAAGTCCAAGACCCCAATGCCTCCATCATCACAGGATTCTCCTTCTCACCCACCTCCCTACATCCCTGAATATGACTCCCTCTCCCACATCTTTTTGCCTCTCCACTATGCCCTTTGGGGCTTATGATCCATTATCTGCACATTTCTCCAAATCCTAAATATCTTCTCTGGAACATCTCCTCAAATTCTTGCTCCAAATGAAAACTGGCTGTTCCCTGAGGATACCTTTTCCCTACAGACTCTGTATCAAGGCTGTGGTTTCCTCCTTGGAAATCTCATTTAACTGTTAACTTGCATGTCTATTGTCTTAGATCCAGTTCCCTGAAAACAGAGCCTGACATGGGAATGTCATTCAAGTGATTTATTAAGGTGGTTCTTTTAGGGTGGGGGGGGCAGTGACAGAGACAGGACAAGACAGGGAAAAAAGCCAAGCAAGAACAAGAATAAAGTCTCAGGGATAAGCTAATAGACCAATGGAACAGAATCCAGCATCCAGAAATGGATTCACACACATAAAACTCTCAACAAATGCCCCAATGCCATTGGAAAAGGAAAGGCTTTCCCACCAGTGGCACAAAGAATACTTGAAAAAAAAATTTGCCACACCTACTTTGCATTACACACAAAATCTAATTTGAGAAGGGCTATATGCCTAAATATGAAAGCTAAATCACAAAAATTCTAGAAGAAAACATGGGAGACTAAGCCATCTTGGAGATAAGCAAAAGATTTCTTAAGAAAGACACAAAATTCACTGACCAAAAAAAAAAAAAAAAAAAAAAAAAAAAAAAAAAAAAAAAAAAAAAAAAAAAAAAAAAAAAAAAAAAAAAAAAAAAAAAAAAAAAAAGGTGAATTGCGCTTCATCAAAATTCAAAACTCTTTTTCATTAAAGGACTCCAATAGGAAAATGAAAAGATAAGGCACAGTCTAGGAGAAAATACTCTTAACACATGCATCTGCCATGGAATTGTATCCAAAATATATTTTAAAACACACACAAATTGATAAGATAATGAAATGGGCAAAAGACTTGAAGGAGACACTTTAGAAGAAAAGATACAGGAATGGCCCATAAGCACATGGAAAAGCACTCAACATTACTAACCATTAGGGAAATGCAAATTAAAATTGTGGTGAGCTATCATTTCACATTCATAGGTAAAATTCAAAATCTGGACAACACCAAGTGTTGACAAGGATACAGAACAACTCTCACATTGTTGGTGTAAAACGGTACATCCACTTTGGAAAACTGAACATTTCTTGTGTTATATATCCACCTTATGCCCTAGTCATTCTACTTATCTCCCCAGGAGAAATAAAAGCACATATTCACAAAGATCATGGGCAAGAATTTTGATAGCATAATGGGCATAAATTGGAAAAACCTGAATTTTCATCAACAGAAGTTAGGACAGCTGGGCATGATAGCACATGCCTGTAATCCCAGCCGTTTGGAAGGCTGACGTGAGAAGATTGCTTGAGCACAAAAGTTTGAGACCAGCCTGGGCAACATGTTGAAACCCCTGTCTCTACCAAAAAAAANAAAAAAGGTAGCTGGGTGTGGTGGTGTGTGCCTATGGTTCCAGCTACTTGGGAAGGCTGAGGCGGGAGGATTGCTTGAGCACCGGACATCAAGGCTGCAGTGAACCGTGATCATACTACTGCACTCCAGCCTGGGTGACAGAGCAGGATCCTGTCTCAGAAAAATAAATTGTTGTATATTCATACAATTGAATACTACTTAGCAATAGAAGATGACTTGCTTCCCACAGTAAAATATGTATGGTAAATTACAAGATAAGTTACTGACATACTTGTATATATGAATCTCAAGGATATTACATTGGCTAAAAGAACATATATGAGAAAGTGTTCACATTGCATGATTCCATATGCATGGAGTTCAAGAATAGATGAAATGAATCTGTATTGATTAAAAATCAGAAAAAAATGGCTATGAAAAAGGTTGGGCTGAACTGGAAATGGGCAGGAGATGCTGATAGAAATATTTTTGATGGGGTGTTGTTACATTGGAAGATATTTGTCAAAACTCATGGAATTTCATATTTCATATCAGTGTATTGTACGCCAACTTTATGTCCATTTAAGTAATACAAAGTATCA
Organism: Cebus imitator; assembly: GCF_001604975.1. Lineage (NCBI taxonomy): Eukaryota > Metazoa > Chordata > Mammalia > Primates > Cebidae > Cebus > Cebus imitator. The sequence goes on along the minus strand of NW_016107374.1, from coordinate 4,795,467 downwards.
AAAAACAAGTAAAGAGACAACTTCAATCTGATCCCACAGGGAGCTCCAAAACATAAATTGCGCCATGGAGCTGGTTCCCCTTTGAGGCAAGGGGGCTGGGCTTTTGTACTCCATGCCATTGATTTAGTCTCACAGAAGGGCAGGGTAGCTTAGCTTTCTGGAGGAGGTGTGTCTGATTTGGCTGCGTGTGACAGTTATGAGTTATCAGCCAACAGCAGTGCAGATGGGGGATGGGGGCACTTTCCAGTAAGGAGGGTCTGTGTGGGGCCCTGCCTGCGTCTGCTACAGTCCACCTATTTGCTTTTCACTTAAGTTCACTTTCTCCAGGTGTGGTTTCCCAGGATTCTGGTTGGTCACAACTGTGGAAGAGACTTACATGAGAAGGGCATGGACTGGAGACCCTACTGCTGCAGTTAGCCAGGGGTCATCACTCGTACTCATCATCTCCCTCCTCCGACACTCATTCTAGACTCCCCTCTCCCTTTGCTGGTCTAAGTGGCTGACCTGGTGGGGTGACCCAGACCCTCATCTGAGAGGGGCCTGAGCCCTGGTTACATGTCCTGATCAGGCTGCATTGCCCATTTTCAGTTACTCCTAGGCATGAGAGTAGCAAGAGGTGCCCAGTGAACCAGCTGAGCACCATCCATGGACCTCCCTGCTCCATGGTGTGGCTGCAGCCTGGCTTCTTCACAATGATCAGGCTCAATTGCCTTCACCAGCATAGTGATTACTATTTTTTTTTTTTTTTGCCTTCTGGCCAAGTGGCATGGGGGACCAGCCACCATTTGAGTACAATGGGATTATTACTTTGTCCTGTGGAGAAGCCTCTTCTCTCTGACTACGAGGGCTGCTAGACCCACAGAACTCCAGATTCCAGGGACGGAATGCACAAATCCCCAAGCGAGTCCCTGCAGAGCTGTGCAGACAGGACACTTCTATGCCTGTCTTCCCACCATTAAAATGTCAGGTTGTTGAGGTCAGCTGCGGTCTGTCTTGCTCACTACTGTATCTTCAATGCCAAGAATGGTGCCCAGAATACGTTAGCACAAATAATTATCAATGTCCAGAGACTAGCTTGATGCTTTGTAGAATGTGTTTAAAGAATATCCTATAATACTAGTATTCCATAAGACAGTCATGTATTTTGTGATTACAATGTTATACATGTTCATCATGAATAATTTAAAATACAGAAAAAGTGGAAGAAAATAAAAATCACAGCTGGGTGTGGTGGCTCACGCCTGTGTTCCCAGCACTTTGGGAGGTCAAGGCGGGCGGATCACAAGGTCAGGAGTTTGGGACTAGCTTGACCAACATGGTAAAACTCGGCCTCTACTAAAAAATCAAAAATTAGCCGGGTCTGATGATTCGTGCCTGTAATCCCAGCTGCTCAGGAGGCTGAGGCTGGAGAATCACTTGAACCCGGGAGACAAAGGTTGCCGTGAGCTGAGATAGTGCCACTGCTCTCTAGCCTGGATAGAGTGAGACTCCGTCTCAAAAAAAAAATCACCTAGAGATAACTCATGTTAACTGCGACTATAACATGAACTTAATCTACACTGGTGGCGTTAAGCATATTCCTGGAGAGCTACGGTTTCAGAGAAGACCCTCCAGGAGTACTCTTGAGAGGAAAGGGGAGAGTGTATCCCTCCCCCACTCCATAACAGGAGTCCTGTTACCAGTTTTATTTAAATTTTGTTTGAAAGAGTTTGCACAAAAAAAAAAAAAAAAAAAAAATTGAAAGCCACCAGTCTACCCTGTGGAGCTGGCAGTTCTCATTCAGCTGACATCCCATTTCATATCACCATCAATAAACAGAGCAGATGGTCTGGGATCCACTATCGTGTGTGGCAGTTGCTGGCATGTGACCAGCCCTTGCTGTGGACTCCCTTTCCCTTAAGAACACCGCGGAATTATGTGATAGACAAAGGGAGACTTTAACTGCAAAAAAACAGATGTGGCTGACTGGAAGGGACCAGCGGTGGTTGAAAACAGAACTACGAATGAGTCATGTTCAATCATCTCAGACAAGCATAAAAGTATATAAAAGATTAGTGAAGAAGAGAATTTATACCAGGCTCGGCACTGTCTGGGAACATGATTTAGATTAAAAGAAAGGGAAAAAATCCATTTCGAAGCCACCTGGGGCACTGTCATCAGTAGGCTTTTAGGTTTTGGGTTTCAGTATCTGTCACTGTAAATGCTTAGGCTATTTTTATTTTTGGAAGGCCGCTTGGATATCTAATAGAACAACTAGACCTGGACAAGACTTTATGTGGTTCTGATTCAGATGATAGGTCAAGAAGATGTGACGATTCATATACCCACCTGGTTTCCAGACTGCATCTGTGTCTGAGACAGCTCATTCATTCCATATCCCTTTGATTTGGTGCTCAGATCAAAATACATGTGCCTGAGTTTACTGTTTTAACTGGGAAAACAAAGCCGGGTGAGATGCTGAGGCGGTAGAATGAAGGGCTGGTGGATTTGCCTGGTGTCTTTGTTTATATGCAAATGCTATTTGGTGATTTGAAGTCTCCGAGTAATTGCTGCTGCTCTTGGCTTCCTTTGCTTGTAATGAACATGGCTGACTTCATACCTAGCAGCCTGGTTACCACAGCTTGGCATGGTGAAAGAGGAAAACGAAAATACTGCATGCATCCTTACCAACATTTGGTATTATCTTTTTAATTTGAGCCCTTCTGGTGGGTAGGAAGTAGTGGAATTTGGTTTGAAGTAATATTTTCCTGGTAACTAATGATGCTGAGCATTCTTTTCCAGTTTTACTGGCTGTTTAGAGAAATCTTTTTGTCACATGCCTGTTGACCCCAATGTTCATTAAAGTAGGCATGGGATACCATGGTTCACCACAGAATATTATACAGCAATGAAAAATGAAACCAAATACAATTACTCGCAGTGACATGAATACATTTCATACAACACACATATACACATTTCGTATATATTTTGAGGGAGAGAAATAAGCTCAAAAAATATGTGCTGTATAGACATTATGGTCAAATGTATAAAATTCCAAAATCAGCCAAGTGAAATAAGGGTGTTAAAATTCAGGAAAGACAAAAAGTTATCTTTGGTTGGAGGTGGAATGGTGGAGTGCTTGGGGGTTGCAGTTGATGTGCTCTTTCTTGACCTGGGTGTTTGCTTTGTAATAATTCACTGATCTGTATCTGTGTGACTTGTACATTTTTTCTGTGTATGTGTTATACTTTACAATTTAAAAAGGGGGGTGGGGGAGAGAGAGAGAGAGAGACCCAAAATTGTAGCCAGGGAGAGACACCCCAGGGAGTGGGCCAGGCTGGGTGCGACTGGGGATTTACCCTATGACTGTCTTCCCTGGCCATCTCACTGTCTGCCCACTGATGTTTTGGGGACATAGTTCACATTTTTTTCTCTCATGTTGTCCTAGGCTGAGTTCTCCAGGAAGCAGACAGACTCTGGGACAGAGTTCAGGTTGCAGGGTATTTATTGTGGAGTGCCATGGGGATCTATGCTGGTGGAAGGTCAGGGAAAGAAGCAGCAGGAATAGGCAGATGGGGAAGTAGAGTTGTGATGGGGGTTCAATGACAGCCTCCGCCCAGTGACCCCATAGGGAGCTCTGGAGCTGCAGTGGCTCCTTTGGGGTTGTCCATGCTGGGCTGGGAGGGCCAGGCCTTTACACTCCTACATACATTGGTCACTGGATGTGGGCCACCCTGTATTAAGAATACCTTTTCTGAGATTCAGATTCTTCAGGTAACGGAGGCTAATAAAGAAAAAAACCAAAAAACAAAAAGCAAAGAATGCCTTTTCATTCTCATGTTTTGATGTCTGGAACCTTGATGACTCTGGAGAGACTGCCTCTCCTAAAGCCAGCCAAACTCCTCGAGAGAGTAAATGAATGGACTTCAATGCACCTTTCATATGCAAACCAAGCAGCCCAAAGCCCACAGGCCCAACCGCCTCCTTTCCTGGCTCTCACACTATGGGCCACTATCCAAGGACCCTAATCACTGCAGGGCCAGGTACCAGAAAACTAGGGGTAGTGCTCCACCCCAGCACCTGCTGAAGTTATTCAAACGAGCCAATCCCGAGCCTACTTACCCTGCCTCACCTGCTTCTTCCTTCAGAAACAGCAACGAAAGATCTTGCCTACTTTTTCACCCATCCCTTTGCCTTCTGAACATCCCTGGTGCTGCCCCCCTAAGGCCACGGCATGGCATGACAAGCTCCCACCACTGGATCTGTGAGTAACAAACCATCCTTTTAATACTCTACCGCCTCCTATCTGTTGACTTTGCCATACCTGAGTGATAACGAGAATAATAAAGCCTACATTTAAAAACACAACCTAAGGGAGAGCATCAGGATAAATAGCTAATATGTGCAGGGCTTAATAACTAGGTGATGGGTTGATAGATGTAGCAAACCACTGTGGCACACGTTTACCTATGTAACAAAACTGCACGTTCTGCACATGTATCTCAGAACTTAAAATTTTAAAAAGATAAAAACACACCCTGAGAAAGGATATGGCTTTCTACACCTTGAGCCATCCCTGGAGAGCTGACAGCTGGAGACTGTCTGCTGACAAGGCATTCCTTGATGGGGGCGTGGTCTGTGTCCATCCCAGAGTCTTTGCCTTAAGGTCCAAATACCCCTTCATTGCAGGGCGGATATAGGGAGAGGTGAGTGAGGCCATCTAAAATTTTGCTCCTTACATGCTTAACTTGCCTCGTCCTGATCTCAGCCCTGCTTCCCTCTCTTTGCTCAGCGGCTAGGGTGATCCTGTGTCTCTCCTCTGTTCAAAACCTTCCCTTTGCTCCCGTCTCACTCCACATAGAAACCAGAGACTTTCCTGTGCCCTTCAGGGTTCTACAGGATCTGGCCTCCATGCCCTGTCTGTCCTTATCTCCTGCTGCTGCCCCCTTGCTCCAGCTCTACTGGCCTTCTCACTATTCCTCCACAGGCGTGTACTACCCCAGAACACTTGTACTTACTTCGGCCTCTGCCTGCAGTGCTCTTCCCCCAGGTCTGTTGGCTCATTCCTTCATGTCCTTCCATTCCAGTCTTTGCTTGGCTGCCTCTCTAAAATTCCAGTGCTTCCCCTACCCCTGACACTTCCTATCCCCCTTCCCTGCTTTATATTTCTCCGTGTAATAATCCTGTGCATTTGACTTAATATTTTGTCGAAAACTGTTCTCCCCACTTGAATGTAAGTTCCAGGGTGTAGAGTGGGGAAGGGAAGGATTTTTGTCTATTTCATCCATGGCTGTGTCCCCACAATGCAAAACAGGGTCAAGGGCATAGTCTAAAGAATTATCCACTGGATGACTGCAAAGGCACATGTTTTGCACGAGGTGTTCAGGTCGGTTCCTCTGCAGCTGCCTTGGACTGACTGTGGTTTGACTGACACCCAGGGCGTGCAGTTTAAATAAAGATGCATTTGAATTTTGCCATCTCTGCCCATTCATATTCCTCTTTCATGTCTCTCTTCCCCCCCTTTCATATCCATTTTCTTTCTTTCTCCCATTCCTTCCCGCTTTTCGGTACTTGATGGAATCACATTAAACTAATAAACCTTTCATTACTTGATTGTGCCTGTAATTACGCACACTGAGAGCTGGGTTTGTTTTGATTTTCTGCGGACCTTGGGTCGCAGATGCTTTTGAACACTTGTTTTTATTCCCCACTTGCCACTTGACCCCCCTGCCCCCATTTTAAAAAGGATGAAAAGCCTAGAAAAACATCAGAAATATCCTTTTATTTTTCCTGCAATTTATTTGGAGGGTTTTGTTTTGATTTTCCTCTTAGAAGCAGTGGGTGTTAAAAAAGAATCCCATGTTGCCAAACTGACCACCAAGTTCTAGGTTCTGAGATGAGAAGGAGATAAAGTTTCCATTTATTGGGAGGCTCTGAAATAATTCGCGTTAAAGGGTAAGTTTGGTGTAATCTCCTGAGCTGCCACTGAGGCTGTGGGAGGTTGAATTAGACTAGGACCTTTCAACCTGGCCACTATTGACATGGGGCTAAAGGATTTCTTTAAAAAAAAATTGGGGGAGACAAAGTCTCTGTGATCCAGGCTAGAGCACAGCCGTGGTATGACAGTGACACACTGCAGCCTCTACCTCCTGGGCTCAAGCAATTCTCCTGACTTGGCCTCCCAAAGAGCTGGTGTCACAGGAGTGAGCCACTGTGCCAAGTGGGGCTGAATGATGCTTGCCGTGGGAGCTGTCCTGTACGTGGTAGGATGTTTAGTAGCGTCTCTGGCCTCCATTTTCTAGATGCCAATAGCACTGCTCCTCATTTGGGACAATCAGGAATGTCCCTCGGGGCACAGTCACCCCTGGGTGAGAGCCACTGGATTAGATGAAAATTGTGTGAGAGTGTTCACAGCAGCATTATTTATCATAGCTAAAAGGTGAGCATAACCCAAGGGCCTGCCAGCTGATGGATGGGTCAACGAAGCCTTGTGTATCCATGTGGTGATATCATTCAGCCATAAAGATAAATGAAGTCATGACACGTGCTACAACATGGATCAACCTTAAAAATATGCTAAATGCAAGCAGCCAGATGAGACAGGCCATATATCATAGATTGTATTTATATGAAATGTCCAGAACAGGTAAATCTATAGAGACAGAAAGCAGAATGGTGGTTGCCAGGGGCTGGGGGTTGGAGCAGAGGGGTGAAAAGTTCTGGAGCTAGACAGTAGTGATGCACTTCATGCCACTGAAATACACACTTTAAAATAGTTAAAATGGAAATTTTTATGTGTTTTACAATAAAAAAAAACCCCACAACTCATGTGAGCTGCTTTTGCTGGTACGTACGATAGCCATCATCACACATCATGACTCTCAAAGGTAAAAAACATTTGGTCCTTTCTCTCTCTCTGTAGGGGAAGGCATCTTCTTCCATCCCCGGCATGTTCCTTTCCTCCATCCCAGGGATAAGAATCACCGATCTGTATGAATCAGATTCCTGTATATTGATGGGAGAGATCGTTCTTGGCCATGGATATTTAAAGGGAATTATTTCAATCAGCTTTTGTTATAACAGGATCATGGCTTAAACAATAATTTATTTGCTCACAATTTTGTGATTTGCACAGGGCTCAGCAGAGAACATTCGTTTCTGTTCTGTGTGGCATTGTCGGGGGCCACTCCTGTGGCTGCATTCATCTGGAGGTGTGGCTGGGGCTGGGATGTCCAGGGCAGCTTTCCTCACACATCTAGTGGTTGGTTCTGACTCTCGGTGGGGGCCTCAGTTCTTCAGGTGGTCCCTCTTCCCCCGATAGTCTAGACCAGCTTCCTCACAGCATGGCGCCTGGGCTTCCATGAAAGTGGAAGCTGAAAATTTCTTAGTACCCAGATTCTAGAATTTACTCAATGCCATTTCCGCCACTTTCTATTAGTCAAAGCAAGTCACAAGGCAAGCCCAGATTCAGGCAGTGGGGTTATAGACTCTGTGTCTTGACAAAAGGAGGTACAAAAGATTGCAGCCGTGGTCTCCAATCTTCCACGGGGATTAGGACTTCCAATTTTCCACAGGGATTAGGACATCAGTGGGTATGGGGTTTTTAGAAGAACCCAAACTCTGTGGTCAGGGGAGGCAGCTTAGACTTGGCTCTTAGAATTCTTTCTTTTCCTCTCTCTTCACACAGCCCGTACTCCTTTCCTTGAGGGAAACAAAGAATTCTCTGTTTTCTGCTTTTCTTTGGCTCAACAATATTTCTGGAGAACCAGCTTATGTAAGTCGCTGTTCTAAGACGTAACAGTGAGCAGGCCGGTTAGGGTCCCAGGCTTCAGAGCTTCTGTTTTAGCAGGAAAAGTCAAACCATTGACAGGTAAGCAAAAGATTTCCCAAAATGAGAGATTCAGACAGTGGTAAAAGCTCTGCTGGAAATGGAACCAGCCATGAGGGGAGCTTGAGGCAAGTGGCCCTGGATAGAAGAAGAACGTGAGGGGGAGAATGTGAAGGGGTTTAGATTAGATGTTGGAGGAAAAGTTTGGATTTGGGCCTGTAATTGCCTAGGATTGGTTAAAATACAGATTCTAATTCAGAGGGTCTAGGGGGAGGGCTGGGACTCTGCATTTTCAACAAATCCGGGTGATAGTGAAACAGCGGTCCCTGGACCTCCTTTTCTGTAGCAAGAGTCTAGATCAGGGGTCAGCAAACCACTGCTCCTGGGGTCAATCTAGCCTGCCACCTGTTTTTGCAAATAAAGCTTTATTGGAACAATGCTGTGTCCATTCATTTGTGAATTGTCTTTGGCTACTCAACAGCAGAGTTGAGTAGCTGCCACGGATGCTGCGTGACCCACAGATCTGGAAAATAGGTACTATCTGGTGCTTCACAGAAAACAGTTTGCCAATCCATGGTCTAGATTATGAGGGTTTTGAGAGTTTGTATTTTTTCTAAATGTGATGGGAAATCACTGGAAGGCATGAAGCAGGGGGTGACATGGTGTAAATGAGGTTTAAGATGACCTCCCTGGCAACTTCATAGAAAATGAATGCAGGGGACTGAAGGAAAAGGAAGGAGGCCATGTAGAAGCAGAGATTCTCCAGGAAACGAAGCCCAGCCAGCCACGGTCCCTTTCTGGTGAATTCCACCCAAACCCCGTCTGTTTTATGTTTACCTCCCTTCTTCTCCAGAACATTCTACTTTTTAAGTTATGAAAACTTGAATAATTAGCTCATTCTAATTATTATAATTTCCATGAATATATAATTTTTTATATAATAATTTCCATGAATTGTATGCCATCTTATTTTTTTGATACAGTCTTATTCTGTTACCCAGGTGGGAGTGCAGTGGCTCAATCTTAGCTCACTGCAGCCTCAACCTCCTGGGCTCAAGTGAACCTCTCACCTCAGCCTCCCAAGTAGCTGGAACCACAGATGTGCACCACCATGCCTGGATAATTTTTATTTTTATTTTGTAGAGACAGCTTCCTCCTATGTAGCTCAGGCTGGTCTCAAACTCATGGCCTCAAGCAATCCTCCTGTCTCATCCTCCCAAAGTGCTGAGATTACAGGTGTGAGCCACAATGCCTCATCTTTTATCTTTGTTTCAAGGATGATATACTTGTTAAATCTAAAAACAGAAAATAAAGCATTAGTTAACAACCTTAGAGAAAGTTCAGGAAAAAGAACCAGGGGTGCAGTTAGAAGACTGTTGGGAGGATCCAAATGAGGGAAGTGATGTGGGGTTAGCCCAGGGTGGCAGCCCTGGAGGGGAGGGGTGGATGAGTCCTTGCCTCCATAGCCATGATTCTGGAACTTGGGTATAAGGAGTGAAGCAAGTAGAAGAGGCTTTGAGCCTACTTTTGGTTTAAGGCTATTGTAACCAAAGGTTCTTTCTAGGTGGTCCAGTTCTGTTAACTTGAATTGTGCGTAGGAGGAGTCTATGACCATCTTCCGCATGTCCATCTCATGCATACATTCCCTCAGGGACCTCATGTGGTCTGGGACAGGATGCCAATATTCCTGAATCCTCTGGCCATAATATCATCTGGTCATATTACATTGTTAGTGTTATTATTTTAAAAATTATTTTTAATTGACAAAGATCGTATATATGTATGGTTTACAACACGGTGTTTTGCAGCGTAGAATGGCTAAACTGAGCAAATTAACATATGCGTTATCCCACATACTTATCATGATTTTGTGCTGTGAACACTTAATCTGCTCTCTTCGTGATTTTCAGTAATGATACGTTGTTATTAACTGCAGTCATCATGTTGTGCAGTAATAGACGTCTTGAACTTATTCCTCCTAACTGAAATTTTGTACACTTTGAATGACAGTGAGAGATGTTATTATGTTATTACTATTATTACATTAATAACCACATTAGCTGAATCATTAGTGTTATGTTACATTGGTAATTACATACATAACCCTTATTTGCAACATACCTCCTATGAATTTTTCGGTCACCTTCTGATGAATACGATGACTTAGATAATGAAATGTCCTGGCTAAACCAGCAAATAAGGTGATGACAGCTGGATTCAGAAGGCAGCACCATTATTTCTATTCTCATGGGGCTAGAAGATACTTTTTTTTTTGAGACAGAGTCTTTCACTGTCACCCAGGCTAGAGCACAGCAGTGTGATCATGGCTCACTGCAGCCTCAACCTCAACCTCGACCTCCTGGGCTCAGGTGTTCTTCCCACCTCAGCCTCCTGAATAGCTGGAACTACAGGCGTGTGCCACCATGCTCTGCTGATTTTCAATATTTTTGTAGAGATGAGATCTCACTCCGTTGCTAGAGCTGGTCTTGAACGCTTGGGCTCAAGTGATCTTCCCGCCTTAGCCTTCCAAAGTACTGGGATTATAGGTGTGAGCCATCGTGACTGACCCTAGAAGATTCTTTAAGAGACTCTAAACTGTCCTTAGGGGGTTTTAGAAATCCTCTAAGGTTAACCTTCTTTCCTCCTTTAAGAAAGGAGATGCATGCATTATCAGTAGAAGGGAGTTGAGACAAGCAGCTTTTGAAGGGCATGATGGACATTTGTCAGAAATGACTATGCAACGGAATGGCTTTCCTTCTGTGGGAAAAGTGGGTCAAATCATGAAAGTTCTGGAAAAGGGTCTTTGAGATGATCATCTTCCAATTTCCTCAGGTAGACAGCCAAGGAGACTGGGGTCTCAAGAAGGGACAGGAGCTGCTCAAGCACGTACAGGGAGTCAGCTGCAGAGCCTGGATGGGAGCTTAGGTTTCTTCTGACTTCTCAGCCAGGACACTGTCCCAGGGCCTGACGATGCTGAATGGCTTTCTCTGCAGGGAAGATTGCACACTGGTGCCCTTTAGATATGCTTTGTGGCCATGGTGGTTTTACTTTGTTTTATATTGATGCTGCTCATTGAATTAGTTGCCTTCATTTAAAAAGCGGAAGATTCTACCTAGGAATCTGGACTTTTGGGGTTCTCTTGGAAAACTGGAGGAGCTAACTAGTTCTCAAATCTGCAGGGCTGTGAGTGGAGCTGAGCAGTGTCTTTAGATGGAACCTAGTTCCCTTTATGTATTTTATGAGATAGAGTCTCGCTGTGTTGCCCAGGCTGGAGTGCAGTGGTGTGGTCTCGGCTCACTGCAACCTCTGCCTCCCAGCCTCTTGAGTAGCTGGGATTACAGGTGCCTGCCACCATGCTTGGCTAATTTTATTGTATTTTTAGTAGAGACGAGGTTTTGCCCTGTTGGCCAGGCTGGTCTTAAACACTTGACATCATATGATCCGCCCACCTCAGCCTCCAAAATAGTGGGATTACAGGTGTGAGCCACCACAGCAGGTCGGAACCTAGTCCCTTTTAGATGGGACCTGAGCTTTTCAGTAGCCATGGGCACACCCAGCCCTTTCTCTAAGAATCTTTGCATATAGAACCTGGGGAGTCTGCATTTTAATAAGCGCCCCCCTGATGCTCATAGGTGCAGCAAACCACCATGGCACACGTTTACCTACGTAACAAATCTGCACATCCTGCACATGTACCCCGGAACCTAAAATTAAAAAAGCTCCCTCATGTCCCAGGCCCTCTCTACAGTTGAGGACCACTGTCCTGCCCCCTCACATGCTTGTTAGTTTCCTCACTGTCATTCATCTATAAGCCCCAGCCTAGATACAGCTTCAGTGTCTGGCAGATAAACGCTGAAAGTCTCACGCCGCCACTTGCTACTGGGGTCACCTTGGCTAGTTTATCCTCTCGGGATCACTGTCTCTGCCTGTGAAATGGGGACATGCACGTGCTGGCTGTTCTCTCTGTGCCCCTCCCTGTTCCCCATAACAACTCTCCACCCTTCTCACCCTGCTCTGTGCTTTGGGGAGCTGACCTGCGTGGACTTGATCACCAGGTTTCCTCGGCCTCTGGCTTGCTTTTGGGATTGACTGATGGACTCACTGGTGAGATGAGAGAGCAGGAGAGAAGACTGGAATAGTCTATTTCCATAGCTCCTTCCTGCCCCATGTGGTTTCAGGTCATGCTGTGTTCCTCTCTGACCTCAGCTCCTGTTGGGTGGTTCCTCTCCCACGGTCCAAGAACAATATTCTCCTTCCTGTGGCCAAGAGTGGTAACAGCTCCCCACTACTGCTGGAACTCAGGAATTTAAGTATCTCTTCGTGGTTCCTTTAGCTGTGTCCAAACCTGTGTTTATTAAACTCTCCTCAATTAGACCCTTTGAGTGTGTCAACTGTCTCCTGCTGGGATCCTGAATTTTATAACAATATCCTAGAGGTTTTAGAGAGGTCAGATACATGGCCTGGCACGTAGAGAATGCTTAATACACTTGCAGCTATTGCCTTCATTGTTACTTACAATATTCTTTTCATTACTGTTATCCCAGTGTAACTGGAATTGTAGGCCCTTGTAGTTGGAATGACCCGTGGAAATAATTTCCTATCAGATGTTAGAAGAATAGCACCTGGCTTGTGTTTGTTGAGTGAATAAATGAATTTCTTCAATTGGGGATGTCTCTGCTTTCACACCTCCTGTTACATGGCACTCCTTAATGGTCAAGGTAGCTTCCTGTGTTACTGGATGGCTTTGTTAATTCTACCAGGAAGCTCAGCAAACATAGGGCAGGTTATAGAATGCTTTGCTGTTCTTGGGATGTCCCCCCCCAACACCGCCCCACCCCAAGGCAAGAGACACAGGATTAAGACCTGTGAATCAAAGACAAACACTCACCAAAATAATCAACCCTCCCAGGAGGCTTGCACAGCTCAGGAGGAAGATGCAGATTCCTAACTCAGTCTGCAACTAGAATCCTGACAGTCCTCCAAATGGAAAAGCGTCTGGAGTTTAGGGTACTCCGGATATCCTGATTATCCTTTTATTACCCTGATTTACAAACATAACTTCACACGAGACACTCCGATGAGCAACATGACTTGGGTAACAAAATGACCTGGCAAAACCAGCAATGAAGGTGAGGAAGACTGGATAAAGACGGATGTGTAATTTCTCAAGGAACAAGAAGATAATTTAAGATGTTCTATACTGTCCTTAAAGATGTTTACTGAAAACTTTTTCACTGTTTTCATGAGATCTCTGTTGCAGATGCTAAGCCTAGAGGGGAAGATAAATAAATAGACACATGCATCAGAGACAATGTTGCTGGCTCCTCTGCCAGCTCCTGTGGCCCCAGGTGCAAGGGTACAGCCCATCATCCTGCCCTTGGACCGCAATCAATGGAGCAGGCAGGAAATGAGAGGAAATTAATTTCCCCCCTCTTCTTTTTCCCTTCCCTGCCATCTCTCCTGTTTTTACATAAGGGCCTTTTAAAATGTTGGTTACTCTCTGATTACAGCGCAATACAGGTTCACAAGAGCCTCTTCTTGACTAAACTCTCTCTGCCCTTAACCAGAATAATTGGCCGGTTGCCTTGGTAATCGTTCTCATTCGCCGTGCAGAAGCCACAATTATGAAGGATTTCTGGGTACTGATCCTCTTAGTGCCTTTTTCTTAGAAGTTCACGACAAGATGGGACAAAAGAGACCTAATAGATTTATTGCTCTGGCTCCTTGGAGTACTCAGGAGCTCATGACATACAGACATGAGCTGTGAGTGCCATTTACATTGGTTGGCTTTGCCTGGAGAGAAAGCTTTATGCTCAAGAGAGTGGCTGAAGTTCTATTAGTTAGAGGGCCAGGGACAGAGAATAAACCCCCAGGCCTGGCTTCTCTACCTTGGCTCCTAATGGAAACCCTAGATGGGCCAGGCCAGGTGGCATCTGGGGCTGAGAGCCAGGGCACTTTATTTTTCACTGATAATCGAAGGAAATGGACATGTAACTGCTCTCTCGAAACTCCAGCATGATTCAAGTTCAAGGCAGGAGAACTCCGTGGGTTGTTGAAAAACCCAAGCTGGAAATGTTCTGGGCAGAGATGGCTCTTCACCCTCTAAAGAGAAACAGGACTCCATTAGCTGCGGGTAATTGCATAGAAGAAAAAAGGGGAAGATGGAGATTATAATGATGTTGATGATCATCACAATAATCATATAATTTATCTGTAAAGGGTACAAGACGTTCACATTCAAGAACTTTGTTTATTCTCACAAAAGCCTGGGGGTTGCTAGCCCTTTTTTACAGTTGAGGAAATTGAGGCACAGGAATGTAGGACAATGTGTTGAGGGTGGAAGTTGGCGGAGCTGATATTCAAACACACCCGTGCACACACACACACACACACATACACACACACACACATCTTTCTACCCCATAGCACCTTCTTTCTCTAAAATAAAATCAACGTTAAGTTTTGGTAGGGATAAAGTTTCAAGGAGACCTTTGAGCTGTAGTTTGAAGACTGCCTAGGTAGTTGTTCCAAGAGCTGAAATGCCTTCATGAGAAAGGCTTTGAATCTTGCTGTGTCTCCAACTGGAACAGAAAATTCTCTGGTAGGGGTTGTGTCCATGGCCGTTTCATCCAGAAGACCAACCTTGTTTGGTAGGTAGTAGCTGCACTGAGAAGGATTCTGAGACCATGTCTGGATTTCCTGAGAAAGGATGCCGTATTCTTTAGTACCATTGGCCGCTATGGAGCAATGGCAGCCATGTGTTGGACTCCTCTGCAGGTTTACCAGCTGATTCCCTACTTGAGATTAGTTCACCAGATTGCTTTTCTGTTATTATCTTTAGCTATTATTTTTGATTTTCAGCTATTATTTGAAAACACAGATCTACAATACAAGGCAGCTTGCACATTGATGCCACAATTTGCAAGTCTTTTTATGTATCATTTTGTTGTATACAAGATAGATGTTTTTCCATGTATTTCCTAAGAATAGAGATAGCCTCTAATATAAGCGCATCATGGTTGTCAGCCCAGGGAACTTAGCATGGACTCAGTACTTTCATCTCCTCTACTCTCTGTAGTCCAGCTTTGCAAATGGACTCAACACATTCTCGGCATGCCTCCAGGATCCAGTCCAATATCAGGTATTGCATTTAAATGCTGTCATGTCTTTTTAGATTCCTTTATGACATGAGCAAATTTGACATTCCCACAATTTTGAAGTGTCCTGGCAGAGAGGCTTAAAATATCCATTTATTTATTTGATATTTTTGGGGGATATGTGTACTGTGCTAGAGGCCGGGCCTTACCAAGATAGCTTTGGCAATTCTTGCCCTAAGATAACATCAGGGTGATGAAAGCTAACATTCGTTGAGTACTTGTTATCTGCCAACCACTGTAGCAAACACTTTACATATATTATCTCATTTAATTCTACAGTCTTACAAAATATGGGCAATATGGTCGTTCTCACTTACAGTTGGGGAAACAGGTTCAGAGATGTTAAGTAGTTTGCCTAAGATCACACAGGCTGTATGTAACATCAAGATTTCATTTCAGGCAGCCAGGCTCTAGAAATCACACTTTCAACTACTGTATTATTCTATCTTGGAGAAATATTAATAAATTGAACAGCATGTTAGAGATTGGGTAAATAGCATATAACTGAGTCATTCATTGATTCAAAATTCAAAATTAATTTGTTGATTAATGGATTTATTCATTTATTTGTTGTTTCATTAACTGATTCACTGATTAATCAGTTATTAATTGATGCCTGCATACATGCATGCATCCATCCATCCATTTGTCCATCCATCCATTTATTCATGCCTCTTGTGGGCAAGATACTGTCTTGGGTGCTGGGATATAATGGCAAAATAAGACAGATGTAGTCTCTGACTTCGTGAAGCTTATTGTTCCATGGGGGAAGACAGGCAATAAATAAAGTATAATTAGTGTTATGAGGGTAACCGTACAGGGAGTAGGAAAATCTGACCTCATCCAGAAGGTCAGGCAAGGCCCCCTAGACAAAGTGCCCTTTTAAGGTTGGGTGGAAGTTAGGTTAAGGAGGGAAAGATTGCTTCCGTTTAGGAGAAAGCAAAGAGAGCTTCCGGGAGGAGGCTGCAGATGAGCTGAGGTTTAAAGTGTAGATGAAGTATTAAGATTCAGAGGTGAGCGAAGGGTTTCCAAAGTGGAAGCAACAGCACAAGCAAATGTAGGGAACTTGCAGGAATGCATCATAGGAAGTCCCAACTAGCTAGTCATTTCTCCCAGCTGCATAGAGTTTACGAGTTGTCATCCATGTCTTAGGGACTTTTCACGGAGAGACTGTGGACTAATCAGTGCCAGTAAAATACATGGAACATCCAAATCTTTTGTTTTCATGATTTGGTCCCTTCAATGGGTACCCATGCACCTCTTGAGTTCAGAGATAATTAATCCTAAAATCTTATTGCACACAAAATATATTGCGTGTCTCCTAGGTGCCAGTGGTTGTTCTAGCTGCTCGGGTGACAGTAATGAGCAAAACAACCCCTCATGGGGCTTGTATTCTACAAATTTAATTTGTAATTTTAATCGTAAATGTATTTGGAGTTTACACGTAAAGGACATTTTAGGGGTTGAAGTTCCCTTTGGTTTGAGTACAGTTGTCCAGATGAAGTGGTAAAATCTTCCCACTTGGCACGCAGGAGACCTAGAATAAATCCCTGCTCTAAGCCTTAGTTTCCTCGCTTGTCAAAGGAATGGGCCCACTTAGACCTTTAAGGCTTTCTCAGACCTGAAATTCTTGGATTCTATGAACCAGAGGAGCAGACACACCAGGAACCGCAGGCGTCTGTGTCTGGGCGAACCTGGACTTTTACTGCTTTTGTTCCCTGTTTTCACGAGGGGCTCTGGGGGGCCTTTCCTGACAGTTCACCCTTCCAAGGCTAATCAGAATTCTCTCTGTCTGCTTTGGTTTTCTGCACTTTGACTTGCATCATAAATTATTCTTTCTCTAAATGGCAGGCGTAGGTAAGTTACCAAAAGGTCATTCAGAACCCCGATCAATCCCAGCTGCTTTAATTACTTTAGTGCTGTTTGGACTTGTGTGTGTGTGTGTTGCTGTATCAATCCAGGAAGGAGCTCAAGAACTGTTTTCTGCAAAGGTGATTGAATTTCTTTTAAGGAAAGTTAATTGTGTTGGCTTCTGTGCGTGTTGGGAGAACACCCCTCTGAGCAGACCTTAGTAGAGATATTAGTAAAAGACGATAATGTATTTGCAAAGGTATCATTGGTGTTTGGCAGGCATATGCAAATTTTGGAGACTAAATAAAGAATGAAACCAATGCAAAACTAAGATTAAAATCATCTAAAAAGCATCTATTGTTAAAGTAGTCCAGTTTTTTTTTTTTTTTCTCCTGTCGCAAGGCTTTGTCTCAAAGTTGCCAAGGAGGTTCTAGTTGTGGCATTTCATCTTTAGTAAGGATTTAGAGGCAAAACTACACGTGATGAATACAATTCAGCTTTGGCTCAGTTTTCTTCTGTGTTGGGTCTCTCTGGGCTGCCTTGTGGGTGCAGAGAAAAACGTTTCTACAGCCAGTGTCTTCGACTAAAGGCTCAAGTCTTAAGAGGCTTTGGGAAAGGCTGGCCTTATGGTACTGTTTTGGTTGTTGTTGTTATTTATTATTATTTTGTTGCTGGTGAAGAAGGCATTCTCTCCCTTACTCTGTTGATTAATCCCTTCCCTGTGATAAATTGTGTAATAACAAGACAATAATTTATAATCACAGTATAGCAAACATAATTCAAGCTAACTTTAAAGCCCTTTGCATTTCTTGTCTCATTTAGTTCTCACAAATATTATTATCCCTATGTTAGATATGAGAAATTGAGGGACAGAAAGGTTACATCATACGCCCAAGGTCACCCAGCTTACAAGGGGTGGAGCCACTGGTCTTATTCTATTAAGGCTGCTGTAACGAAATACTATAAATGGCGTGGCTTATAAAGAAGACATTTATTTCTCACGGTTCTGGAGGCTGGGAAGTCCAAGATTAAGCACCAACGGATTTAGTACCTGCTTCCTGGTTCATGGCTGCCCCCTGTTGTTGTGTTCTCATGGTGGAAGGGCCAAGGCAGCTTTCTGGGGCCTCTTTTACAAAGGCACTAATCTCATTTGTGAGGGTTCCACCCTCATGTCCTAATCACCATCCAAAGGCCTCACCTCCTAATGCTATCACTTCAGAGGTTAGGATTTCAACACATGAATTTTGGGGGGACAAAAACACTCAGACCATAGCATCATGGTTGAAATCTCCGCAGTCTGGACCAGACATGAGTAACTGCTAACTTTTAACATGGTTTGCTGAGTTCCAGAAATGGTGCTGAGCTCTTTGATTTAACAGTCCTCAGAGCAGCACTGTGAAGCTGGTGCCCTTATCTTTCTGAATTTTTACATAAGGAGACTGAGGCTCAGAGAAGTGAGGTGACTTATGAAAGTACACACAGCTGGGGTTTCACCACCCTTCCATCTGAATCCAGATCAGGGATTGGCAAACCTATGGCCCAGGGGCCAAATCCGGCCTACTGTCTGTTTTTGTAAATAAAGTTTTATTGGAACACAACTGTGCCCATTTATCTGTGCATCATCTATGACTGCTTTTTGCCACAATGACAGAGTTGAATGGTTGCCACAGAGACTGCTGGCCTGAATTGACTAAGATATTTGCTATTTGGTTCTTTACAGAAAATATTGCCAACCCCCACCCCAGACCTAGTGGTTTAAGCTACTTCCATCTCCTGCTGTCTGATGCACCCTGATTTCTAGGTCTGGTGGGTTTCAATGTGCTCCTCCAATATTGGAGCATAGCCCCATCTTACCCAGCAGTGAAAAGGGGCTCTCCTATGAATCCCTGCCCCATCTGGGTGGATGCAGTGGTTTTGAGGGCTCTAACTGATCACAGAGTGTACATATTTGAAAGTGTGAGATGAGCCCCATGTGGTGGCTAATGCTTGTAGTTGCAGCTACTTAAGAGGATGAAGCAGGAGGATCCCTTGGGGTCAGGAGTTTGAGACCAGACTGGACAAGATAGCAAGACCCCAACCATAAAAAAACGAATACATAAAAAATAGCCATCATGGTGGTATACACCTATAGTCCCAGCTACTCAGGAGCCTGAGGCCAGAGGAGTGCTTGAGCCCAAAAGTTTGAATTTATAGTGAGCTATGATCACGCCACTGCATGCCAGCCCAGGTGACAGAGAAAAATCTTATCTCTTAGGATAGAAAAAAAAGTGTGAGATGAATATGGCTTACTTATAATACTGGGAGAGCAGGAACCCTTGAAATTGCCCTGAAAACAGATGTTTGTAAAAGTATCAGGGTCCTAGGCCCCATCTTGGGATCTGCTGAATCAGAATTCCTAGGGGTGTGTCCTGGGAACCTGCATTTTGACAAGCTCCCTGGGCAGTACTGGTGGCCCCCAGCATCTGTGATGTAGCTTGTCCTCAGCCCCCAGGTGGGCCCAGGCCCCGTGAATCACAAATGGAGTCAGCCTCCTCTGATGGATGGTGGGGCTGAGCCCTGGTTAACCCACTAACGGTCATGTCTGCAGTTTCCAGAGCCTTAGCTCCAATCTCTCTGCTGCTTCTGCCTTGTATTCCAATCCCACCTTTTATTCCATAGCCATTCTCAGTTCTCTAAACTCCTTGCCTCCCAGACGTGCCCTCCCACAAACACCCAAAAGGAATTCTGCATGAACAAGAGCCAGAGGTTTTCTTGTTTCCACCAAGACACTAGTGAGAGGTAATTTATTTTTGGATTTATTGTCTGTCAGGATCAGGGCTTAGTTACAGGTGGTTCTCTCATTTACCTTCCCCCAACATCCTGCATCCTGACAAAGTATCTTCTATCAGCTCCATTGTACAGGTGGATAAATTGAGGCTCTGAGCAATGAGTGCCTTGCCCCAGGACACACAGCTGTGTAGGGCAGAACTAAGTTAAGGACTTAACTTAGTGATTCTTGTGGGTTTGCTTTCAACCAGTGCCCTGTGTTACCTCCAAGGTGGAAGAAGAGCTACTGGGCAGGTCCATCTTTGACACGGTGAGACTCTGGGTAAGGGAACTCAGGGAGGTCCACATACTAAATGTCTAAAATTTAAATGTTATAATGCAAACTAACAAACTGTTGAAAAATATATGTTCTGGGCTCCAATGTATACATAAGCATCTCAAAACGACAAAATACATTTTTTTTTCTATGTAATAATATGGTTTCTATATAACTGAAGTTTAGCAAAATATCAAAGATGACTGAATTTAATTTTTATTATGCAAGACTTGGTATTCAGTTAACAGGCCAATGATATTTGCATAAGCAATAAACTCAAGGCATATATATTTCACAAACTGCTGTCTATTCATCATGCAACATCTATTTTCTTGTTCTCATGTCAGCACAATGGTGAACTATATGATTTAATCAATATTTTCAAATAATTTGTGATCTAGCAATGATAATGCCAAACTGGAAAAATCTGTCTTCAGGGACAGTACTTCTTAGGTAGTTTCTTTCTGAAATTAATTTTTGTTTGTTTTTCCATTTTTATTTCTTTTATTAGATGTATAAATTATATATTCAACAAAAAGCCCACATTCTAAATGTAAGATTTTAGTTTGTTGTGACAAATGCATATACTCATGTACTTGCTACCTCAACTAAGATATCTATAGTTTAAAACAATTTCAATGTGGAGAAACTTTGTTCTGTTAAAGCACTAGTTGCCGGGATTGCCAATGAATTTTTAAAAATAATTCTCATATTTGGAAAGACCATGGATTTAAAATGTCATGTTTAAACTTTATGATGGAATCACATTTGATACATTATTAACATTGCCAAACATGTTATGCATTTATTTTAGTCTGCCTCTCCCTGACCCCTCCTCCAGTAGAATGTGAGCTCCAGGATGAAGGCTTTCTCTGTTCTGTTTACACGGTATGCTCAATCTCTAGAATGGTGCTGGCACTAAGTACATATTTACTAAGTATTTGCTGAATGAATAAACATAACTTGGCCTCAAAAGTGTTAAGTGTTATGTGATTCTGCCTAATCTCAAACAGGGCACTTTCGTTTTATGAAAGTATTTGTAAACAAAGTTTAATCTGCCATTAGATGAGATTGATACACATCAAGTTAGGTCATGAAGCTTATCTGTATCTCAGAAGGCAGATGTGCACCTGTATTCAGTCTTGTTCAAAGACAAGGACGTTGGATTTGCAGGTGCCTTTCAGCTGGTGGCCAGCCTATACTGCCATGTTGGAGGGGGCCTTCAGATGGAAGGGTGGTGAAACCCCAGCTGTGTGTACTTTCATAAGTCACCTCACTTCTCTGAGCCTCAGTCTCCTTATGTGAAAATTCAGAAAGATAAGGGCACCAGCTTCACAGTGCTGCTCTGAGGACTGTTAAATCAAAGAGCTCAGCACCATTTCTGGAACTCAGCAAACCATGTTAAAAGTTAGCAGTTACTCATGTCTGGTCCAGACTGCGGAGATTTCAACCATGATGCTATGGTCTGAGTGTTTTTGTCCCCCCAAAATTCATGTGTTGAAATCCTAACCTCTGAAGTGATAGCATTAGGAGGTGAGGCCTTTGGATGGTGATTAGGACATGAGGGTGGAACCCTCACAAATGAGATTAGTGCCTTTGTATATAAAAGGCCTAGGACAGAGCTTGATACATCGTCAGCACTGAGTAAAATGTGGACACTACGATTGCTGCTGTTGTTATTTGAAAAAGGCAGTGTTCTGGAAACCAGGAACACCCCCAGCAATCTAAGGCCATATTTGGGCAGGACACTTTCCATGTATGTCTATAGAACAAGGAGATTTTTATTTTTCTGAGATGCTAGCCAACAAGTCTCTCTTTGTGTTTTCTACCAGCTTCAAAACCTTCAGGTGGTGAGTCATCCATCCATCCTCTAAATCCAACACAATGTAATCCCAGTCTGACCAGTTCAGCCTGTCGGGGCACTCTTTCTTCTGAACGGAGCTGGAAAAAACAAACAACAAATAAAAATATCCTTTGCCTCAAATCTGGGCTTTACCAAGCTCACTGCCCCAACACCTTTATAACTCCCCAGTGCTGGGTAACAGCTATTTCTTCCCACCAAAGAGGATTAGGCCAACCTGGATTCAGAAAGACCTGGGTTCAAATCCCAGATCCATCTGTTTAACTAGCTGCATAACTTTGGGTGAATAATTTAACCTCTCTGAGCCTCACCCATTACATGAGGACAAACGTAGGTACCTCTTGGGACTGTTGCATTAAATAAGGATACATGTTGAGTGTTTAGTAGGAATATCTGCTGCACCAAAGTGAGCTAAATTGTCTCTGCTTGTTTAAGTCATTACTATCCTATTTGGTTGGAATAAGAGATCATTCTCGTGGATTGTAGTGGCTTCCCAGACTATACAGGATTCCTTTTTTTATCGGCTCAGTTTACCCAAAGCAGAAGTTTTTCCAAGAAAGCTTCCCCAGGCAGTCTTGGTTTTCCCGGGTCAATGTGATTTCAGGCAAGGCTTCCAGTTGAAGGCAGGATTATTAGCCAACTTGGGCTGGAGAGAAAGGACATTTCCTAGAGAGGCTTGCCTCTAACTACTGGGTCACATGCTTTTCCAGGACAAAGTGCATTGTTGGTGCATTTAGAAAACCACCCTTATCCCTGGATGCTCTGTTGGTCTGAATCCCAGTTGATCTGACTTCCTGGGCTCCTGAGTCTTGACCTTTTAAATGCCCTGGAGCCAGTCTGTCTGCTGCTAGTGTCCGAAGCTCCACTAATGGGTAAATAAGGCATTCTGACGCAGGAGGGAATTGGCTGATTCACATCAGAGAAGACTTTATCAGCCTCTGTGTGCGTGTCTGCCCCAAAGCATGCTCATCATCATGAAGTTACCAGGGGTTAATTAGTTCCTGCCTCAAGGATAGATGGAGCTGGAGAAAGATGCAGATTTTTTTTTTTGTGAAAAGATGTGAGAAAATTGTGTATGTGGAATGTCGGGATTTCAGGACACCAGCTGTCTCGAACTCACCTGCCTGTTTTAGAAGCCGCAAAGCAGCAGTTTGCAGCCATTAGAAGAGCAGGCAGTGACTAGCATTTTTTGCATTACTTGGGGAAAACTTCTTCCTGCCTCAGTGATTAGACCCTCCTAGAAAGTCATCACCTGGGTCCTTCCTCATTTTGCATAGTGTCTATAGCAGCCTGCTGTGTCCAGCAGGGGCCCAATAAATGCTTGCTGGATCTGAATACACATGGGGAGCCTGTTACAAATGTTAGGCTTGGAGAAGGGTGTTCAGACATAAGGATATCAAAATAGAGGCCAGCTCAGTTTGTTTCACTGTCTCTATCAAAGACCTTTAATGCCTTCCAAGGTCAGGGGCCAATTTTCCTTTTCACCTTTCTCCTACTGTATCCACCGTGCATGCAAAGCTGCATCAACCTGGATGATAAAAGCTCATTAGTTGTGGGTTAGAATCCTATGAATCCAGCTCTCAGACTCCTAGGCTAAAGCTTAGAACTCACTCCCAACCTGGAAGAATGACAACACATTTTAGAAGCAGGTCAAGTTGCTGGAGTCTGGTGGGAGGGGATATCCATAGGACAGAGCAGTTAAGAACCTGTGCTTTGATGTCTGGACAACCTGAGTTCCATTTCTGCTGCTGCTTTTTTTTTTAGGCCGAGTCTTGCTCTGTCACCCAGGCTGGAGTGCAGTGACACAATCTCGGCTTGCTGCAATCACCGCCTCCCGGATTCAAGCGATTCTCGTGCTTCAGCCTCTCGAATAGCTTGGATTACCAGCAGTTGCCAACACTCCAGGCTAATTTTTATATTTTTTAGTAGAGGCGGGGTTTCATCATGTTGGCCAGGCTGCTCTTGAACTCCCAACCTCAGGTGATCTGCCCACCTCTGCCTCCCAAAGTGTCAGGATTACAAGTGTGAACCACAGCGCTGGGCCTAGTTTCTGCTTTGATCACTTAGTGTTCTCTGAAATCATTATCATCATCTGGAAGATGAGGATAATATTACCTTCCCCATAGAGTTGCTGGGTGGATGAGTTGGTTATGTATGTTAAATACCTTACCAAGTATCTGTCACAAAGTTTATACTAAAAAAGCCATTGCTATGATTGAATTATTTTTATTTCTGTTGTCACTAATCATTATTATTAATAATGTATGATGATCATTAATTTTCCTAGGATAATGACTGTAAGGGGAACAAACC
This sequence comes from Cebus imitator, assembly GCF_001604975.1. Classification (NCBI taxonomy): domain Eukaryota; kingdom Metazoa; phylum Chordata; class Mammalia; order Primates; family Cebidae; genus Cebus; species Cebus imitator. Next base: position 4,771,393 of record NW_016107374.1, on the reverse strand, counting down.
ACAGGACCCTTCTCTGCTGTGAGGCTCCTCCAGGTCAGTCACTGGATAAAACCGGGCTGCATAGGCCCCAGAAGCAGAGGCCAGAAAGAGGGTGCTGACATGAATGGGGCAGAGAGCCTGTTGCTGGGGCTTAGTCTAATTATACCTGGCAGCTCATTGCCCACCTAGTAGTGCCAGTCCCCTGGAGGACAGATCACATTTCTGTCTTCTGAGTAAGCTGTGTTGCGTCATCTTCAGAGTCCTGAAGTGTTCTTCCCGCCCCCAACTTGTCTCCATCTGCTGCCTTTTGGCAGCTGGGTGAGCTCTCAGTTGTGTAAGGGGAGGTAGAGGGGAAGATACTTAGAGATTATGGCTGTGGGTGGATTTGGTAAAGGGGAGGAAGCTGCTGAGCTCTGAAAACAACCTCTAGATTGGAAATAGAAGGATCAGGGGTGTTCAGCCGTTTGTGGGTCACTTTGACCTCCCAGGTCAGGTCACACATGTGCTTCTCCTGGCTGCTCATGCCAGCAGAAATTAGATACTGGACACACTCCCACCCCCATCCCTGGGTTCCAGGCAGAGCTCCACTCCTGTTCACTTGATCCCTTCCAACACATGTGCGTCCCTTCTCTCTCTGTCTCTCTCTCCCCCAGGTATGGAATCTTGCACATGTAACGCTCTAAATCTGGAGACAACATCACTCACCTGCTGAAAACCCTTTCATGGTTTGGTCTTGCTGCTGGGCTCCTGCCTGCATTTTATTTCCATGATCCGCGAGGCCCTGGGTGACCTGCCCGCAGTCTTCCCATCCAGGCTCATCTCTTACCACTTCTGCCTCAAATGCTGTACTCCGGCCAGAAGAGCTATTTAAAGCGACTTAAAACCCCACTCCCTCTTGCCCTCAGGACCTTGACCCTCCTCACTTGACCTTTTCTCCTCTCTTCCTTCCCATCCCATGTAGGCCCCCCTTTTTTCAGGAGGTGTTCCTGGGTCCCTTTGCTGTGAGTCCCCACAGCTATCTCAGGGCTTTCTCTGTCCTGTGACTCTGCCATTGCCCGCCTACTTGTCTGTGTGCTCCATGCCACTCTGTGATGTGGAAGGGCAGGGGCTTTGTGGGGCTTGTTCACCGGGACTGGTATGTTGTAAGTGCTCAGTGCATGTTGCTGTTATGCTCTTGTGCAAGTCCTTGTACTTTTACATGCCGAGCATTTGCCATTGCCAAAACAATCACTATATTACTACTATTGGTCACAAAGTTGAGAACAGGTGGGGCATGAAAGTGTCAGGTTTTGAGATCCCCAATCAGGCAGCATCACCCAGCTGATTCTGAAAATGAGCGGAGTGCCTTCCAGTTTCCCCTCCAGACCCACTGTCCACCCTTTTCCAGCCAGCTCCCTGGCCTGGGGTGCTGACCTCTGTCTCTCTTCACAGACCCATCCCCGAGCCCCCTGACTTCCTGGTAGCCTTAGGCATGTAACCCCCAGCTCCCTTGGTGTGGGGGCTGCTGTGGGTTGCTGTGTCCCTCAGCGTAAGGTCACAGCTCCTGGTAAGCAGCCTTTCTGCAGGCAGCCTCCTCCGGAGGGAACGGCTCCCTGCCCTTGCCCCTCAGGCCTTTGGGATGGCGACAGCTCCTGTAGCACCAGCTCTGCGGTGCCTCACTAGCCTCGTTTTCCCCGCACTTTCCCCACGGCTCTGTCAGCAGTGCCTCCTTGACATTACCCAGTTTAAGTGTGTTATCTGCTTCCAGCTGGATGCTGACCTGATTGAACTTTGACACACTTAGAGGGTCTGTTGGGCCCCAGCGGATAGATCTGTCAGGAGATAATTAGCTTTGTTATTATTTATAATAATATTCCTTGTGCCAGTTCCTGTGCTCATTGTTTCACATACATGATCGCCCTCCATTTGTACAATTCTATAAGGTGGTTATTTTTTCATTTCTTAACGTGGGAATGGGACTTAGAATAGCATTTACTGAAGGAGTACAGTGGGGCAGGGGTAGGGCTAACCACTTTATAAACTGTCTCTCCCTTATTTTCCACAACAACCCTGGGAGGTGATGTTGAGCCCATTTTACACATGAGTAAATTAAGGCCCCTCAAAGTAACCTTATCTTCCCCAAGCCCACCCATGGAGTAAGCAGTGGAGGTGGGAATTCAAATCCGTCTTGGTCTGACTCAATGCCTGAGTTCTTAACCACTAGAATATCAGACCTCACTTCAGGACGATCTCCACAGAGATGGAGGCTGGCTCTGCCACGTGCATCAACATGCTTGGCATGAGAGAAGCAACCTGTTGACAGGGAGACTCGTGCATCCAGGCTGCCCTGGACATAGGACCGTGCACTTTCTCCGTTCCTTCACTTCCCTTTCCTTCTCCCACCTCCAGGCCCAGGGACTGGGTCCAGCTGCTTCCAGCATGAACTCCCTAGCGCAGGGATGGTCTACATGTCACCTTCCAGGTGCAGGCACTCACCCTCCTCAGCTGGCAGCTGGGAGGTCACAGGTGGTGACGCAGGTCAGGCAAGCTCCCACACTGGGGCTTAGCACAGGAGAGTTTTGGCTTCACCCAGGAAAGAATTCAAGGACGAGCTGGTGGTGGTGGCCTTTTATTGAAGCAGCAGTGTGTGGCAGCAGCAGAGGAGCCCCTGCTCCTTGCAGAGGAGGGCTATCCCACAGGCGGTGTGCCCAGAGTGGCAGCTCAGGGGCAGTTCTGCAGTCATGTTTATGCCCATTTTTAATTATATGCAAATTAAGGGGCAGATTATGCAGAAATTTCTAGAAAACCAGTGGTAACTTCTGGATTGTCAAGTCAGTTACTGCAGGGAAAGGGGTGGTAACTTCTGAGTGTTGCCATGGCAATGGTAAACTGATTTGGCACACTGGTGGGCGTGTCTGAGGCAAAAGAGCTTCCACCCTGTCCCTGTTTTAGCTAGTCCTCAATTTGGTTCAGTGTCTGAGCCCTGCCTCCGGAGTTGAGTCCTGCCTCCTACCTCAGTGGGACTTTGCCAGTTCCCAAGGCAGTTGGATGACAGTGTCACCCCAGCATGGAGGCTGGGTTACAGCAGTCCTGGGGACAGTTACCTGCCCTGAGTTCCTGTAAGCCTTGATGTTTGTGATGCCATGGAACCTCACCAACCTCCAACCACAAGGAGTGTGATTATGCAAGGGTGCCAGCTGCTACTCTTACCCTCATGGCTTTTTGTTGCCAGGCCTGGCCTCCCACTGTTTGCTCCGAGCCAATGACTGAGGAGGGATGCGAAGGGGCCTGTTCCTGGGAGACATGGGACTCCTCCAGCAGTGACTTTGCCCTGGGAGTCCCCAAGGGCCTTGGAGATCTATCCTCAGACTGCACAGCAGTCTTGGAGGCCTCTGTTCAACCTCCCCTTGCTCTCCCCTTCACTCAAGTTTGGACGTGCATCTATCTCAGTCTGATGTTTCTGCCAGCCTCTTCCAGCTCCCTTCTCGTTTTCTCTTACATAGGCACTTCCCTCTGTACAATCCTTGTACGTGTGATCCTGCCGGGCACCTGTTTCTCAGAGGACCTGGGCTAACACACACACTAACACAGTGTCCCATGAACACCGGGGCTTTCAGGACTCCTGGGAGACTTGTCACAGCGAGGCTGGGAGCCAGAGGAACAGGCATGGGACTCTGATGGGAAGCTTGGGTCTTTCCAAGTTTCTTCTCACTACTTTTATAGAGATATGGGTTCCCTCCAGATTTCTCCCCATGGCAGGAGTGGCTTTAAAGGGTATTGCCAAGCTACCCAAGTTTTCTTTACAGAAGGGAGATGGCATGATGTTGAATATTGGCGCTGTCATCTGCTGGTTAATGCAACCTCTCTGACATTGGAGTTCCTCATCTGTCAAGTGGAATAAGGATCCCTCCCCCCTCATAGGGCCACCAGTAGCACTGAGTAAGAGCAAGGGTTGGGTGTGCTATGCATATTGGTGGCAAACAGGAAGTTCCCAACACATGCTGATAACTTGGAGCCCTGACTCCTTTGCTCACCTTCCTGAAACATCTGTGGATTTCACAGTTTCTTTTTTTTTTTTTCTCCTGAAGTTAATAAGGGCTTGGCTGGATGGCAAAAGCTTCTGGAATTCCTGGAACTCTTCCAACCCCCCTGAAATGTAGTCACAGGGTTGAGAGTGCTTGGGTTCAAATGCACATTCTGTAGCTGCTTCTTTGAGGAATGCTAAGCAAGTTACATATTATCTCTGTGTCTCAGTTTATTCAACTGTAGCATGGGGGGTTATGGATATAATATTTAACTTATAAGGTTGTGGGAGTATCTAAGAGGCAGTGAATACAAAGGGCTTAGCCCAGTGCCTGGCATAGTGAGGGCTCAGTAAGGAACAGTAGGTTCTAGAATTCTTATTGCTGATATTGTCATTGCTATTCATTACCCTCTGAGCTTGATGAAGCTCTGGTTTCCTGAGCAGGACTACCTGAGTCTGTGGACCCCGAGAACGGAATGTGTGGGTTGCCATCTTGGCTGATCTGGGGCAAGTTTGCCCACGTTCGGCTCAATCTCCCAATCAGTCTCTGCTTTCATCTCCTTAGCTGATAAACAGGGTGAACCATGCCTTGCTCCAGTCTTCTCATTTGAGGGCTTTGTTCTTTGCCTTATCTTTTTTATCTGTAAAATGGGAATACCTGTTCATTTCAGGCACTGAAGGGTGCCCGTTCATCAGTGAGAAGCTCTGAAAAAATTCCTAAGTAATGTGGGGTCAGGCACAGGTAGGGCTAGAGAAAATGAATCAGCCCTTTACAAATATAAATGCTAAATAATAAATGGCTTTTATCCATTTGCTTAAATAACTCCTCTTATTGACGTGGCTTAACGAGTCCCTTGATCCCCAAATGGTTCAAGATGCACGTCCTCAATTTCATTTCTTGAAAAATTTCCTCATGGTTCAAAACAAGCAAAAGTCTTTGGGTCTAATATTGAGAACTTATACCTGACTACTATTCATTTTAAGAGATCTGGGAGTTTTTTATCTTTTTTATAATTTTGAACTAAATCTCCCATTACTCTGATTTTTGTTACCTGTTAATTGTTAACCTAGGTGTTTCCTGATTTGTATAGAAAGAAAAAAAAATAGGTTTTCCAGTCTCTTTCACCCCTGGAATATCAAAGCCCCTATGAAGGCTGATCAGTTGACATGGCTGGATTCAGACTTCCCAGGCCAAGGGGACTTGAAGAAATGACCAAATGAATCTCAGGAGCCCTGAGTTTGAATAATAGTTATCGGTTATTGTACTCTTGCTGTGTGCCAGGCATGGTGCCAACTGCTGCCCATGAGTCATTTCACCTAATTTCACCCACCAGCCTGTGAGGTAGGCACAGCAACCTCCCAATTGTCTGCACATGTAAGAAACAGACGTAGGGAGTTTGCATGGCTTTGGCTTTCGCAGAAGGAGTAACACACGTTCATACCAACTTCCTCCGCTTACCAATTCTGTGACCTCAGGTAGGTAAATTTCTATCCCCGATCATCCTCTCTTTAAAATAGGACTAGGTAACCTCAAACTGTTGTTATGGCGATTAAACAGCTGAGTGTGATGTTTAACACATGATCCGTGCTTAGTATAAATACTTGTTTTTATTACTGTCCAAGTCCACTGGGCTTGGGCGTGGTGGCATGCTGGGAAGTTGACCCAGACCTGGTTCTTAAGCTTGTGCTCCTAATCATTTTCCTGATCCTATCCAGCTTCAGTTAGGCTCTTCTGCCTCAGAGCACCCTGTTAAGTTTCATAGCACTTAGCAGAGTGCAAGTTTATAGCATTGTGTTTGTCTACGTGATTCTTTATCTGCCTTGCAAAACTGCTCTATGAGAGGAGGAAGCATGTCTGCTTTGCTTAATACATATCCACTGACTGGAAAAATTATGCCAGGTTTCCCTCACATCTCACTGTGGTTTCTACGAATTGGGAAAAATATCTTTTCCCATCAGAGTAACCCAGCGAGACTTACTCATGCCAGTTAGATGAGAAGCATGGAATCTGACCGCTCACCTGTAGGAGTTGTTTCAGAACATCATCGCTACAGACAGCACCTGCACTGCTTTCACTTAACAAGTCTTAAAAATGTGTCCCGGGATCAGGCAACACATAAGAGCTTTATCGGTTTCCCTGCAAGAAATTACTAGTGTCACGTTGTTATTATTTTTGCCTCAGGTTCTTTTCTTTTTTTCTTTAATTAGTTTTTTTGATCACTAAAGTTGTGCGGATGTCACGATTGAAGAGTGGGGCAGACTGTTCATTGCCTGCCTTATGTCCTTTGCCCTTTCCCCTTCCTAAGGGGATCCAGGTTTTGTTCAGAGCAGCACTGAGCCCAGACCCAGGCTATGGATTATAATTGGTCAAAGTTCTGTTCTCTAATTTCCCAGTTTTCCTTGCATCTGAGATGGTATATGACCCAGCTCTGTCCAAAAGGTCCGTTGTGAAATAGTCTGGGGAAAAGAAATTATTGTCTTGGTAAAAGGGACAGATGCACCGCTTTCCCCTTTCATTTTTTTCCTGCCTTGAATTTGGATGTGATGGCTGGAGCTGCAGCAGCTGTTTTGTCAAAATATTGGTCAAGATGTGGCTGAGCTGCTGACCTGGAACATGCAGCTGACCGTCTCTGGAATTCTTGTTATGTAAGAAAGGACTGTCTATTAAATTAAGGCACATAGTGAGGCATTCTTATTACTTGGAGCTGAATGTATTACTAATGGGTAAAATGGTGTTTTTAGAGATTTCCCTCAAAGGCAAAATAAAATCCCAATATTTATAGTTTTTTTTCTGACCTTATCCCCTTAATCCTCAAAGGTTTTAAGACCTTCTATTCTGTGCCAGCATAAAAATTTCTGCACCCATTTAAAAGATGATAATGCAAAGGAGTGAGGAGCAGGGATTTGCTATTCAAAATTTCAAAGTGGAGCCAAGAGCCTTGAAGTACACGCTATGGCTTCCATTCAAAGAACACACGCTGTCTCTCATTGGCTTAACACACCATTCATATTCCTTAGGAGACTGAAAGGGCCATATTGATGCTGCCAGAACCTCAGACAGTGGTTCCAGGGAGTCTAGAGGGTTGAAACCCAGCACTTAAGGCTCCCATGCTGTTCTTCTGGCTTGGAAATTTATGCCACAGCTTTGGAATTCTGGAATTTGTTGAGCAGTGATTTGTGACTGCACCTTAAGAGGTGCTTATGCAGTCATGTTGCCTGCGTCTTTAGGAAGGTGGAGGATACTGTTCTGAGCCTTCCAAACTACTAATCTTCTGGATATTATCTGTGTCCACGCAGCCATCAGTGCTCAAGCAGGGACATTAGGCTGATGGAGAATATCATTAAGGGCGAGAAAGTAGGAAGGAAGACTTACCAGGAAATGTCAGGATATTTTCTTCCCCGAAGGAAACCACCAAAATCATCAATTCCAAATGTTAACACAGTGAAGCTTTCTCTAACAAAGAGGCTGACTTACGTTCAGCCTTTCAAGCCTGACTCCTTCATGCATTTCCCGCATGTTTTCACTCTGTCAAAACCCATTTGAACTTGATTTTGTTAGCTAAAAATATCTTGGTCCAAAATGCAATCCCATCATCATAAGACACTTTCTTTTCAGATTTGTGATTTCCCTCTGTTTTTTTTTTTTTTTTTTCCAATGGTCTTTTTTTTTTTTTTATTTCCATGAAGAAGATTCTTACAATGCTCTTTCCCCAAGCACATTTGGCCACACCACTTCTCTTTTGTACTGCTTCCAGACATTTTCTTTCCTTTATCGTCATGAAAAAAATGTAATAGCTAACTCTTACAGCATTTGCCATATGCCAGGCGCTGTTGTAATTGATTTATAGGTATTAACTCATATAATTCTCACAACACCCTAAGGGGTAAGTACTATTATTTGTCCTTATTTTACAGAATAGGAAACTGCAGCACAGAAAGGCTGACTAGCTGACCCAAGGGCACACAGCAAGTAGCCAGGCCATGATTCCAACCCAGCAATCTGGCTGCAGCTGATTATGATAATACTGACAGTAAAATAACTGGCGTTTTCCAGTGCTTAATCTATATCAGCCTCTGCAAACTCTTATATACACATTACTTCGCTTAATCACCCCATAACCTTATGAGATATTAATGATTGTGGTCACCATTTTTAGAGCTGAGGAACTCGAAGCTGTGTGACTTTGCTGGCCTGGTCGTTCAGTTAGTAAGATGCAGACACTTTTAATGCCCATTATACTTGGCGTGCCCTCTCTCCTATACCCTAGCTTCTTTGCTTGGCTCATTCCTGATTATTGCCCTCTCTCTGGAGGCCTTTCATGGCACCCCCTCCGCAGACTGATTTCGATGCCCCAGCTCTCACATCCTGCAGTTGTCAATTTTCTTACCTGTCTCACTCATCAGATCATGAGCTCCTTATACAATGTATGCTCACAGTAAAACAAGTATTAGAAACACCAAAAGGTACAAAAATAAAAGTAAAAACTGCCTTCACATCTCTGGTACCATTGAGGCATCTCTCCCCATTATCTATGTCTAAATGTATGTCAATATCTATAGTGATATAGACAGGTAGCAAGTTTTATGGTACCTATATTTTATCAATATCTATATCTATCAATATCAATATAAAATGAAACTTGTTACCTATATTTTATCATGTAGGTATCATGTAGGTAACTTTATCAGGTTTTAACATAAAATTTGTTACCTATAGTGATATTGATAGACATAGTTATTGACAAAATGTAGATAACATAAAACTTGTTACCTATAAAAATTTGTTACCTGTCTATACCAATCAATATCTATCAATGTAGATATTGATAAAATATATGTAACATAAAACTTAACATTTTAAGTGTATAGTTCAGTGGCATTAAATACATTTTTGATATTATGTAACTATCACCACTAACCATCTCCAGAACTTTTTCATTTCATCCCAGACAGAAGCCCTGTAACTCCCTCTCCCACTCCTCCCCATCCTTGGTAACCTATTTTTCTGTCTTCAAATGTCTATTTTAGGTACTTTATATAAACATGATCATACAGTATTTGTCCTTTTGTGACTGGCTTTTTTCATTTAGCATAATGTCTTCATGGTTCATCCATGTTGTTGCATGTATCGGAATTTTTTATTTATGGCTGAATTACATCCCAATATCTGAACATATGACCACATTTTGTTTATACATCCACCGACGAACATTTGGGTTGCTTCCACCTTTTGGCTATTGTGAATAATTCTGCAACGAACACTGATGGACAAGCATCTGTTTGAGTCCCTGCTTTCAATTCTTTGGGGTTTTTACCTAGGAATGGAATTGCTGGGTCACATGGTAACTTTAGGTTTAGGGTTTAGCTTTTCTTTTTTTTTCTTTTTGAGATGGAGTTTCGCTATTGTCGCCCAGGCTGGAGCGTAATGGCACAATCTCAGCTCACTGCAACTTCTGCCTCCTGGGTTCAAGCAATTCTCCAGCCTTAGACTCCCGAATAGCTGGGATTACAAGCACCTGCCACCCTGCCTGGCTAATTTTTGTATTTTTAGTAGAGACAGGGTTTTGCCATGTTGGCCAGGCTGGTCTCAAACTCTTGACCCCTGGTGATCCTCCTGCCTCAGTCTGCCAAAGTGCTGGAATTACAGGTGTGAGCCCCTGCCCGCTGTCAGAGTTAGCTTTTTGAAGTACCACCACTGTTTCCCACTGCACCAGTGGTACCATTTTACATTCCACCAGCATGTTTCTCCACACTCTCACCAACGCTTGTCATTATCAACTTTTTTGAAGACAGCCACCCTAATGGGTGTGCAGTGGTATCCCGCCTTGGCTTTGATTTGCATTCCCTAATGACTGAAGATCTCGAGTGTCATTTCATGTGCTTCTGCTATTGCAATAGAAGATAAGCGTAAAAAAGTAGAAATGTCTATTCAATCCCTCTGTTTCAAAATCAAAGCCTAATTTGAATACAGCAAAGCTACCCTTTTTAGTGAACAGTTCCGTGACAAAAGCATGCTGTCTGGTAGACAGTCTGGGCTAGTTTCCCTCAGTTGCTGTTCCTCGTCTCTTCCAGCTTCTGATGGCTTCAGGCTTTCCCCAGTGTGTAGCCACATCGGGCCAATCTCCATGTTCGTGTTCACAGGACCTCCTTTCCTGTGTGTGTCAATGCCTTCCTCCTTTCTTTGCAAGGACACTCTCATTGGGTTTAGGACCTCCTCAATCCAGAGAATAATCTCATCTTCATCCTTGCCTTAATTACTCTTGCAAAGACCAATCGTCCCAACCAGGTCATATTCACAGACAGTCAGATATATCTTTGTGGGAAACACATTAACCCACTAAATAGCTTCACAGTCAAAATATAGAATAATTTTATCACCATCCCCCATTCCATATCAATCAAATTATATCAATGTAGATATTGAAAAAATATATGTAACGTAATGGGTCTAATGGGAAATGCCCTCCTTCTTTTGCCATGTATTTTGGTTAGAGTCACATTCATGCCAACCTCTTCCACCTGTTTCTCTGCATACAGAGAAAAGGAGAGACAGAAACAAGGTATTAACTAATAGGACCACCCTCCAGGGAGCCATTGCCATTCATTCATTCACTCACTCATTCATTCATTCACTCATTTCTCTTTCAATGAAAAAAAGTCAAAATGAAGCCATATCTATCAATGTATCCGTGTCAATCAAATTCTGTCAATGTAGATATTGATAAAATATATGCAACGTAAAACTTACCATTTTAAGTGTGCAATTCAGTGGCATTAAGTACATTTTTGGTGTTATGTAACCACCACCACTTACTGTTTTATAACCTGCCTCATCCGTATAATGATGGATTATATGCGCTTTTTACATGTCAATAAATTCAGATCAAAGTGCTCCATCATCATTTAAAATAAATATGTATTTTAGATGTGAGTTTCTTAAAAGGCCAGCACCTATTACACTAAAGTCTTACCTTCAAGGCCTGGCCTAATACCTAGCATGTAGTAGGTGCCTGATAAATGTTTATTGAGTAAATAAATGAAGGAATGACTTTCTGGTGAGAGGCAATGATGCTGCCTGTGCCCACAGCAGGCCTGAGCTCTCAGAGTTTCCAAGGCTTTAGGTGTGATTTGCATTATCCAGTCCCCCATCTTTCCAAGATAGGTTTCTCTCCTTGCCTTCTCTGAAAACCTCCAGCAACTTGGAAGCGACTGCCTGGAGGGTCAGGGGTGTGTTTCTCCCGACTTGGGACTCTCCCGCTAACGGTTTTCATTTCAGAGGGGGCTAAGCCAACTCTCTCCAGGTTTTATAAGCTGATAGAACAGGGCTGTCAAATGCTTTTTATGGGAGAAGAAACAGGAAGATGGTTTGTTTTGCAGACAGCGGGTTATTGGGTAATTACATTTTTATAGAGCTGCCGTGGGACAAGTCACGGCCCTGCTGTCTCCTTTGATGCTAAAAGGCAGACAGCCCCATAAAGATCAGAACAAGGGAAGGTGAAAGGGGTCAGGGACAGAGCTGCCCCTTGGGGGTCAGCTTCTGCCTGGAAGCATTCCCCCCGCACCCCCCTCCACCAGGTGCCCCTTTGGGAAATGCCCTCCTTCTTTTGCCATGTGTTTTGGTTAGAGTCACATTCATGCCAACCTCTTCTACCTGTTTCTCTGCATACAGAGAAAAGGAGAGACAGAAAAAAACGTATTAACTAATAGGACCACCCTCGAGGAAGCCATCATCATTCATTCATTCACTCTTTTACTTTCCCATTTACTCATGCAGTCACTATCAGTTACTCATTCACTCATTCATTCAGTAACTCATTCACTCACTCATTTATTCATTTGTTCATTCACTTGCTCATTTATTCGTCCCTCATTCATGCATGCATTCAAGTGTTTGGACACTGAATTAGGAGACTGAAGTATATTGATATATTTTTCCCAAAGGTCCATTTGTTCATTAATTCAACACATTTTCATTGAGGGACTACAATGTGTCATGTATTGTGGCTGTAGTGTTGTGTACGACCGAAGTAATGGGGAAGAGATGCAATAAACCATCACACCCATATAAAGTGTGCAGTGCCAGCCATGGTAAGCACTGGGCAATACATAATTTGAAGGGGGTGGTGGGTATGCAAGAACCCATAGGTAGCAGCTCAGCTGGTTGCTTAAGAGTGATCAGAGAAGGCATCCCTGGTTGAGCTGAAATCTAAAAGATGGAGAAGTTTCCCAGGACAAGGGATGCAAGGGATGGTGGAGGTGGTGCAGAGTATGGTAGGGAGAGAACATTCCAGGCGAAGAGGGAAAATCCTGCATAGCCTCCATGGAAGGAGAAAGTATGAAGCTTTCAAGAAAGGGGAGCAGTGATGCCCTAGCCAGTCTGGCATTTGGAGGAAGCTCCATCCTAGATGCTTCACTCAGGGCTGTGATCAGGAAATCCCTGTTCAGATCTTCTCATGGCTCCATTTCAAAGATCATCTCTTTTTGCAGAAATAAAACATGTTGCTAGGCTGCTGTCTCAGCTCCAGCCCAAAACTCGTGGACACAAGTTGGGGGGAAGCCAGTGTGGTGGCCTGAAGAAGATTTCTTTATTCTTCATCTTTCTTTCTGCCCTGGAAGGTTCTAGAAAGCTGTACACTGCTATTCCTTTTCCTGGGGGGTTTGGAATGAGGCTAAGGGCTGAGGATTACTGGTCCCATCTGGAGACAAGTGTTTCAAATCAAGCTCCCCTCTTTTAAAGATGGCTGCCCTTCTCAGGGAGGCTCTGTTCTCCCACCCACACTCCCTGTGCTGATTTCCTGCTGTAGAGACAAGTACCTTAATAAATGATTATTTATTTTATTGGGCAGCCCCTTCCGTGCATGTTCAGTTTCCTGGTGTGACCTCCAGCCAGAATCCCAAGGTGTCTTTCTTAAAGGGGCCAAGGAGATGCAACCTTTTCTAGTTTTTATTCTTTTTATTGCTGTGAGCTGTGAGTTCTGCACAAGGGAGCTTTCCCCAGGGGAATTTTCTTCCCTCCCAAAGTCTTGCCCTCACTCTGTTAGGTATCAACCTTTCAAAGACCTCCCAAGCTGTTAGTTGGGACTGAGGGGCCCCCAGCCCTGGCTGCCTGTATACCTATCCTTGGGGCTGCAGATGAAGGCAGCAGAGACTCCAGAAAGGATGAGGGATCAAACACAGCAGGGGATGAGGAAGTATTGGAGGAGTCAGCCCAAAACGTTTTGACTGGGATTCTAAGGAATCCATGTGTCCAAGGTGTCTTGGTGGTAAGCAGAGCCCATGTCCCCTCCCCTGGGTAGCAGCATCAGGTCAAAAGAGCTCTGTGTGGGTCCCTGCTTGGATCACAACTCTGACCCCACTGCCATGCCTTTGCTTATGCTGTGCTCATTGCCTGTAGTGACCCTCTCTCCTACCTTTTGGGAGAGTTAACATTTACAAAGGGCCAGCAAGGTGCCGGGCACTGTTCCAAGTCTTGGGAATGCAGTGATGCACGAAACAGCCCATTCCTGCCCTCATTAAGCTTGCATTTAAGAGCAGGGCAGATCCACAAGAAATGAATACACAGATAAACATGATGTGTGGTCTGTTGAGCGGCTGTAAGTGCTGATGAGAAAGAAATCCAGCAGGACAAGAAGGGTGATGGGGAGAGTGGTCAGGGAAGGGTGGCTTGAGAGGTGACAGAGGAGCCAGAGAGCTTTTTCGTAAGAGAGGGAACAAAGTGTCCTAAGTCCTGGAGGCAGGGCTGAGCTCTGTGTGTCCCCAGGCAGCTAAGAAGCCAGCTAGTGGAGGAGTGAGCCAAAGGCTGAGGACAGAAAGTTGCCGGATAGCCAGGCCATGTGCAGTTTCATGGGCCATTCACAGTGAGGAGTTTGGATTTTATTGCAAAACAGATGGGAGCCAATGAAAAGGTTTGAACTGAAGAGTAACAGGATCTGACTTACATTATAAAGGAATTGCTAGCTGTAGTCATTGATACATATTCATTCATCTCATCTTCAGCATTTTAGGATGCAGTGCTTTTGTTTGTTCATTTTACAGATGCCAAACTTGAGGCACATAAAGCCTAAGTTACTCGCTCAGGGTCACACACAGCGAGTGAGGGGCAGAGCCAGGATTCCGTCCGAGTCCTCTAGTGGTTGGGCACCATCATCTCCAGGAAGCCTCTTGTTTGTGTTCCGAAATTGCATGGGGAGTACTTATGAACTTTACCCTCCTGAGCCTCAGTTTTCTGTAAAATGGATATGATAGCAACCACTCTTGCCTTACTTAATACACAGTACTGTTGGCAAAACCAAATGAGATAAGCTGCAAAATAAATAACTATGTACCATTAATTACATTGTTATAAAAACCAGCTCCTGTTTATCAAGCATCTGTGGTGAGAAAATTCCTGCTTATTGGGTCTCATTTAATCACAAAACCACACTGTGCTGTAGGTGGTATTGTGATTCAGAGAGCCTGGCACAGAGACAATGGTCAAGAAACTTGGAGTGAATTAATAGCGACTGTCTCATTGGATTTTTTTCTTTCTGTCCCACTGAGGCTTCTGGAGTTCTCTTGTTCTAGGTTCCTCATGTCCAATGAATAGAATTATAATATCTACTTCCTAAAGAGGTTGTGAGGATGTCCTGTAGGCCAAGTTCCTTCCCAGGAAGCAATTAATCATTACCTTTGTTTTTCTATCAGATATATTCTATGCAAATAATACATGCAAAGAATTTACATAGCACTAAATATTTTTGATGCAAATCATATACAGTACTGTTTTGCTCTTTTTACTTAACAATGTGCCTTGGAGATAATTTCATTATAATACATTTAGATAACATTGTTCTTTTTTAACAGCTACATAGTATTCCATTGCATGGCTGTTTTATAATGTTGTCTTTTGCTATTAACCAGTGCTGCAATGAATATAATTGTATGTATGCCTCCTGGCACACATATGAGGATATTGGTTGGGTAAATATCCTAAAGGGAAATTGCTGGGTCAAGTTATACATAAATTTAAATTTTTGACATATATTGCCAAATTGCAAGTTATAGAGATTGTAGAAATTTACACTCTTCACCAGGAGTGAGTAAGAGTGCTTCTTTGTCCAGAAACTTGATGACATAGTGTATTATTAAACTTAAAAAAATTCATACTGTGGGATCTTGATATACATACTGTTTTTTGGTATGATTTTTTTGGCTTAACATTAAATTGCAAAAAAATGTTCAGTTTCAAAGAATATTTTTCAACAAAATAAATTTTAATAGTTATTAAATATTCCATTATATAGATGTGCCATAGTTTATTTGATTAGCTTTCTGTGGTCAGATGGTGTTTTTAAAACTAAAATGTTTGACTAATTTGACTGTTAAAACTAAGAATATTATTATCAACAGTCTCATAAAAAGGTGAAAGTCATTACAAACCAGAAGAAAATATTCACAACAGCAGCTAACGAGGGAGAGCATTATGAGCCATATGTAAAGAGTTTTCTAGAAATAAATAAGCAAAGATTAATATCCTAATAGAAAAATGGGCAAACGACACAGACATTTCAAATGTAGAAACATACATGACTATTAATAAATGTATAAGGAGATGTGGAACATCATTATAATGAGGCAAAGTAAGACCAGAATCGGATATTATTTTGCACTAATTTGTTTGGTAAAAATTAAAAAAGATCTTACAAACAAAGTGTGTGGAGTTGTAGAGGGAATGCAAATTGGTGCATCCATTTTGGAAAAACAATTTAATGTTATATACTCAATTTGAAAATTTATAATCTTGTGACCTAGTAATTTTTCTTCTGGGTATAACCTAAAAGGCCAACAAGCATGTGAAAAAATGCTCAACATTACTGATCATCAGAGAAAGCAAATTACAATCACAATGAGATATCATCTCACAGCAGTCCAAATGGCTATTATTAAATTATTATTTTTGAGACAGGGTCTCACTCTTTACCCAGGCTGGAGTGCAGTGGTGTGATCACAGCTCAGTGCAGCCTTGATACCATGGGCTCAAGTGATCCTCTCACTTCAGCCTCCTGAGTAGCTAGGACTACATCTGTGAGCCATATGCCCTGATAATTTTTTAATTTTTAGTAGGGATGAGGTCTTGCTGTGTTGCTTAGGCTGGTCCCAAACTCCTGGGCTCAAGTGATCTTCCCACCTCGGCCACACAAAGTGCTGAGATTATAGGCTTGAGACACTGCACCTGGTCCTGAATGGTTATTAACAAAAAGTCACCAAATAATAGATGCTGGGGAGGATGCATAGAAAAGGGAATGCTTTATACACCATTGATGGGAATGTAAATTAGTACAAATTCTATGGAAAACAGTATGGAGATTTCTTAAAGCACTAAAAATCAAACTATCATTTGATTGGCAATCCCACTACTGGGTGTGTACCCAAAGGAAAAGAAATCATTATATAAAAAGACATATGCCCTATGAGGTTGATTGCAGCACTATTCACAATAGTTAAGATATGGAATCAATCAAAGTGTTCAACCACGGCTGATTGGATAAAGAAAATGTGGTATATACATATATACACGCTATGAAATACTATTCAGGTATAAAAAGGATGAAATTTTGTTTTTTTGCAGCAATATGGATGGAGCTATAGGCCATTAAGTGATATAACTCAGAAACAGAAAGTTAAATACTGTATGTTCTCCACTATAAATGGAAACTGAATAGTGTGCACATGTGGACATAGAGCATGGAATGGTAGACACCAGAGATTTGGAAGGGGGGAAGGGGGCTGGGGTATGAGAAATTAATGGGTACAGTGTACCTTATTCTGGTGATGGTTACACTGAAAGCTCGGACTTAACCCAAGGCAATATATCCAGTAGCAAAACTGCACTTGTACCCCTTGAATTGATACAATTTTCCTCCTAATGTCATGTTTTCTAATAGCAGTTGAAAACAAACCAAATAACAGAATGTGGATGAAAAAGCGTGGCATTTTCCAATAATGGAACGTAACATGGCAGTAAAAAAAAAAACAAACAGTGTTTTAAATTCCTTGAGACATCACCAAAATGCTTTCCGCAGTGGCTGAACTAATTTATTCCCATCAGCAGTGTATAAGCGTTCCCTTTTCTCCACAACCTTGCCAGCATCTGTTGTTTCTTTGACATTTTAATAATGGCCATTCTGACTGATGTGAGATGACATCTCATTGTTTTGATTTGTATTTCTCAGCCATCCTATAATTGGGCATGTACTCAAAGGAACATAAATCTTTCTACCATAAAGACATGCACATGTATGTTCATCAGAGCACTATTAACAATGGCAAAGACACAGAATCAATCTAAATGACCGTCAGTGGTAGACTGGATTAAAAAAATGTACATGTACACACTATGGAATATTATGCAGCCATAGAAAATAATGATATTATGTCCTTTGTGGGAACATGGATGGAGCTGGAAACCATGGCCCTAAGCAAACTGACAGAGGAACAGAAAACCAAATATTGCATGTTCTGACTTATAAGTAGGAGCTAACCTTTGAGTATATATGCACACAAAGAAGGGAACAACAAACCTCAAGGCCTACGTGAGGGAGAAGGGAGAGGACCAAAACGCTACCTATTGGGCACTATGCTTATTACCTGGGTGACAAAATAACCTGTACACAAAACCCCTGTGACACATAATTTACCTATATAACAAACTTGCACAGGTACCCCTGAACCTAAAATAATAATAAAAAAAAACGTGACTCAGAAAAATTAAAAAACAAAACGAAACAACGTGAATCAGAAAAATTAAAAAAAAAAAACAGCAAAATATAAAACCAAAACAAAGGGTGAAAAAGGCAACAATATGGCAAACTTCAATACAGCTGACAGTGTTTGCACTGCCCTGCCTCTAGCCCTCACACATCCATCTTCAGTGCCCACCAGCTGGAGTGCACTTGGCCATCTCCATTGCAGGGTGGAAGCCTCAGGGAAATGGCATTCCTTGGGAAGAGTTCTCAGTCTTTGACTGACAGGTGTTGGTAAACCTCAGCTGTCTCACTGCCTAGGTGAGATAACTCTGAAGTATGTTTATATACACCCTGGCCTTCCCCAGAGAGGTTAAGCTCTAGTTGCCCTCAGTGGTGGTTGGTTTGATAAGACACTAAAAAAATTCATTTCAATAGTTTTTGGGGTAAGGTGGTGTTTTAGTTACATGGATAAGTTCTTCAGTGGTGATTTCTGAGATTTCAGTGTACCTGTCACCTGAGCAGTGTACCACCGTTCTCCAAACCTCCCACCACCGTGTCCCCAAAGTCCATCATATAATTCTTTTTAAAAATTATTATTTTACTTTAAGTTCTGGGGTACATGTGCAGATCTTGCAGGATTGTTACATTGGTATACACATGCCGTGGTGGTTTGCTGCCTCCATCCCCCGTCACCTACTTTAGATATTTCTCCTAATGTTATTACTCCCCAGTCTCCCTACCCCCTGCTATCCCTCCCTAGTCCCCCACCCCAACGGACCCCAGTGTGTGATGTTCCACTCCCCGTGTCCATGCGTTCTCACTGTTCAACACCCACTTATGAGTGAGAACATGCAGTGTTTGGTTTTCTGTTCTTGTGTCAGTTTGCAGGGAATGACAGTTTCCAGCTTCATTCATGTCCCTGCAAAGAACATGAACTCATCCTTTTTTATGGCTGCATAGTATTGCATGGGGTATATGTGCCACATTTTCTTTATTCAGTCTATCATCGATGGGCACTTGGGTTGGTTCCAAGTCTTTGCTATTGTAAACAGTGCCACAATGAACATATGTGGGCATGTCTTATAATAGAACGATTTATAATTCTTTGGGAATATATGCAGTAATGGGATTGCTGGGTCAAATGGAATTTCTATTTCTAGGTCCTTGAGGAATCACCACACTGTCTTCTTCCACAGTGGTTGAACTAGTTTACACTCCCACCAACAGTGTAACAGTGTTCCTATTTCTCCACATCCTCTCCAGCATCTGTTGTCTCCAGATTTTTTAAATGATCGCCATTCTAACTGGTGTGAGATGTTATCTCAATGTGGTTTTGAGTTGCATTTCTCTAATGACCAGTGATGTTAAGCATTTTTTCATTTAGAAGACCCCATCATCTCAGCCCCAAATCTCAAGGTGATAAGCAAGCATTATATAATTCTTATGCCTTTGCACTTGTATAGAAATAGATGAAACACACACAACACAAATTAATCATTTAAAAAGGAATAATTCAGTGGCAGTGTGGTGCAACCACCCCTTCTTTCTAGTCCTAAAACATTCTCATCATCCTAAAAGGAAGCCCATGTTCATGAAGCTGTTGCTTCTCCTATGCTGTGTTTTATTGACTGTCTTTCCTTCTGTGTCTGATTTCTCTACCACCATCCCAAACAATTTGCACTTGAATCCTTGTCCTCAGTCAGCTTTTGGGGGGCTTGGGAATGTCATACTAGGTAAGAGCAAAAAAAATTCCAAGAAGTTACATGCAAGTTGATAATCCTGTTTTAAGTTAAAAACTAAGATAAAAACATACTTTTAGTAATACATACCAGATGTGAAAAGACAGTGTAAAAATGCAACTACAATGATGGCGATATTTTTCATCAACAGAAATTAGCCTAGGGAGTTTTGCTATTAGGGTATGAGTGAGAAGAAAAATAACTGCAAGCAAGGCATTGATGACCGTGAGATTTAGGAAGGTGGCTACATGAGGTCAGAGGAGTAGGAGGTTGGGCTTGGGAGACCACAGGTTGGATGTGAGTTGTTGACAGGGTCCTAGGTTTTGTTGTTGATGGTGAGTTTCTATAAGCTAATGATATTCTTTAAAAAATGACTAATAAAATTATTAAAGCATAGATCAGCGATAAGAATGTGTCATACCAAATGTTATAATGACCCCAATTCTGTGCAAACAAGCAAAACTGACATCAGTGGAATTCAAATTAAGAGAGGATAGTATTTAAATTTTCCAACTTTCATGTGGTAGGCTGAAGAAAGGGTTTTAAAAAGTGCATTTTATGTCACCTTTACTTGGGAAGGGATTTAATACACTCTTCCTTTATCTTCCCTAGGAGATCATTCAAAAGGTCATAACCTAAATGCCCATTAATAGGGGAAAGTTGTATTAATAAGCACTGCTCTTCATGGCCTATGATGCAGTCATTCAAAAGATCAGAATAGATAGATGTGTCAATATACAAAGATATCCATGCTTCATTGTTAAGTTAAAGAAGCAAGGTGAAAATATGCTTTATATGATCGTATCTTTGAAGACAATTTTTTTGGCCATATAAAATGTGATATGTAATTTATTGTATATATATGTGAGTAACTATTTATATATGTACATGAACATACATAATTATGTATTTCCCTGAATAGAAAAAAGTGGGAAACAACTTACCCGGTATTGTTAACAATGTTTTTCTATGTGATAGAATTATGAAAAGTTTCTTTTTTTTTTTTTCTTTTTTGAGACAGAGTCTCAGGCTGGAGTACAGTGTTGGGATCTCAGCTCATTGCAAACTCTGCCTCCTGTGTTCAAGTGATTCTCCTGCCTCAGCCTCCTAAGTAGCTGGGACTACAGGTGCATGCCACCACACCCAGGTAATGTTTTTGTATTTTTAGTAGAGAGAGGATTTTGCCATATTGGCCAGGCTGGTCTTGAACCCTTGACCTCAGGTGATCCACCCACCTCAGCCTCCCAAAGTGCTGAGATTACAGGTGTGAGCGACTGCACTTGGCTGAAAAGTTTCTATATAGGTTAAATATTTTTAGTTAGAAAATTCAATAAAATGAAGAATTAAAAATTATGTATTAAATATATGTAGTTCTATAAGTTCTTTTACTTATATAGTTACTGTGTTGTTATTGTTACTTTGTATAGCTACTCTGCTAGAGTTTGCAAAGTACATCTTCAACTGATCTCTCCCTCATCCATGAGTGTGGGTAAATCCACACTGTCTTAAATTATGTTGCTTTCATTTCACAGAGCCATATTTTATCACCATGGCTTTTCCTCCCCGTTTTGAAAGCTCTTTGGAAATCATTTTTTCCCTTTCTGCTTGCTACTTTTTCCACTCTCCTGGCCAAGTCTATGTCCTGTGGTCTGAAGTTGCTCACTCTGTTTTTTTGTGAGGACCAGTTACTATGAAATATGATGTTCATCTGTGACATAGATAAATGTTAACATCATTGCTGGCCACTCTGTAATTTGATGACAGAGTTCTGGGAGATTTTGTAACATGAGAAACCTTCTGCCTCTGACATTTGAAAACCCAGAGATGTAAGCAATTTGAGAAAATTGAAAACATGGGCCGGGTGCCGTGGCTCATGCCTGTAATCCCAGCACTTTGGAAGGCTGAGGCAGGCAGATCACCTGAGGTCGGGAGTTCAAGACCAGCCTGACCAATATGGAGAAACCCTGTCTCTACTGAAAATACAAAAATTAGCCAGGCATGGTGGCAGGTGCTTGCAATCCCAGCTACTCTGGAGGCTGAGGCAGGAGAATTGCTTGAACCTGGGAGGCAGAGGTTGCAGTAAGCGAAGATCGTGCCATTGGACTCCAGCCTGGGCGATGAGAGCGAGACTCTGTCTCAAACAACAACAAAACAACAACAACAAAACAAAAACCCCACAAAAAAACGGAAAACATGAATGGCAACAACAAAAGAAAACAAAACGTATTCCTTTGGTCAAGTGGTTATTCTTCCTCATTTTTGTCTGGGCTGGAAAGATTTCTTCCTCACACGTCCCTTGGCAAACTGTTATCCCTTCTGACCTAATTTGGAGACTAGGTCTTCTCCAGTGGTTGAAATAGTGAGGAAATGAGATGCAACTGTATTTTGTTTCAGTTTTGAATGTACTTGAATACCTTTCTTCCAGTAAGTCATGAATTTTGGGTATCTTATAGAAAGCCTGGGAGCCCTTAGTGCTGAAAAAATTGAGTTACAGACATAACGTGCTTTTAGAACGCCTGGTTAGAGAATGCTGGGAATGCAAGTTTCTTGCTTTGGTTTGAAAATTACTTTTTGTCTAAACCATGCAAATGTTTCTTTTCAAAAACTTTCCTCATTCTTTATTATTTTTTGCCTATAAATTGGAAAAAAGGACTTTATTTTTCTGCATAGAGAATAAAAGGAATGTATATCTTTCTTTGAAAATTTCTCCTAGTCCAAAATTTTTTGATACCCTGTGAATTGTAACAGGAGGATTAATTAGAGGAAGCTGTAAATTCTCAGTCTACTTAGTGTCCATAAGTGTGCCTCATCCTAAAAGGTAATTTTTACAATGTGGACACTCATGATACCATCTATGACATAGTCTTGCCAAAAATAAATTGACCCTGAATCCATTAAGTCTCTAATTCCAACTGCAACTTACAGAAACTACAGAGGACAGAGGAACATGTAAAAATAGCACCAGGAGGATGCATTAGCAAATTCCAGCTATCTTTGGTGGTCAGAATAATGATTCCTGAAAGATGTCCATGTCCTAATCCCTGTAATCTGTGAATATATTAGGTTATGTGGCAAGGGAGAATGAAGGTTGCAGACGCAATTAAGATTGCTAATCAGCTCACCCTAAGAAGGGTGAGATTTCTCTTGGATTCTCTAGGTGAGCTCAGCACAGTCACAAGGATGCTTGTAGATGAAAGAGGGAGGTAGTAGTGTCAATATCAGAGTGATGTAATGTGAGAAAGACTCAACTGCATTGCTGGCTTTGAAGGTGGAGGAAGGGGGGCGTGAATTAAGTGGCCCCTAGAAGTTGGAAAAGCAAGAAAATGGATTCTCCTCTGTAGCTTCCAGAAAAGGACATGGCCCTGCTGACATCTTGATTTTAGCCCCTTGACATCTGTGTCAAATTTCTGCTCTCCAGAGCTGTAAGATAATACATTTGCTGCTTAAGTGACTAAGCTTGTGGTCACTTGTTGCAGCACATATAGGAAACTAAAATCTGACCTGTTTATTTCAACAAGAAAATGAACATCTAAAATGGATATTGGGGCTGATGCTGCCAGTGCCTCCATAATGGGTACTGGAGGTCAGCGGCACACAGCTTTTGCGCACACCAAGGCTTCCTGTGTCTCTGCCCGAGGGTCACTCTGGCTTCTGAACTGTGCTGGCTCTGTCCTCAGGGTAGGTGGGAAGTGCTGAGAATTCATGCCCCAGGAGCAACTTTATACCAAGGCAGGATGGGAGTTGGTAAATAGAGGCTCTGATTCCCATGCTGGACAGTATCTCTGAGGTCCTAAGTCTCCGAGGATTATACACCATCTGCTCCAAGTGGCTACTGTTTCTTAAGGTACACTTTATTGGCTCACATTCCTTCTCTCTGGGTCTTTCTCTACTTCCTTACCATGTTTCCTGGGACTGCTTCCAAAATCAACTGTTTGCACCCAAATTCTTGTCTGCAGATAGGCTTTTGGCAGAGCTCAAACTAAGACAGAGGGAACCTATGGTTTTATAGAGACTTCAGAGACACATCAGTCTGTGACAATCTTCAGACCTTATTTGGATACTCATTCAAACAAACAAATAAACAAAATACCTGAAAAGCGTTCATGACATTGATAACTAGAAATCTTAACGCTGGACTCTCTCTTAATATTTGATAATATTAAGAGATGATTGTAGGCCAGGCATGGTGGCTCATACTCATAATTCTAACACTTTGGGAGGCAGAGGAGAATGGATCACTTGAGGTCAGGAGTTCAAGACCAGCCTGGCCAACATGGTGAAACCTCATCCCTACTAAAAATACAAAAATTAGTTGGCATGGTGGTGGGCACCTATAATTCCAGCTAAATAGGAGGCTGAGGCAGGAGGATTACTTCTGCCAAGAGACAGAGGTTGCAATGAGCCGAGATCACACCACTGCACTCCAGCCTGGGTGAGAATCTGTCTCAATAATAATAATAATAATAAAAAAACGAAGAGAGATGATGTATCCCACTGCTACCACCAATAAAAGAGGTGATTGCCCAATTTTGGAGTAGGATAATGCTATTGTGGTTATGTTAAAACAAATAGTCTTTATCTTTCAGATATACATTCTGAAATATTCATAAATACATTGATAATTGATACAATGTTTGGTATGTGCTTCAAAATAATACAAGAATTGAAGGAAGAGAGTGTAGATGAAAGAATAGCCATGAGCTGATAATTTTTGAAACTGGGAGATGAGTAGAAGAGGTTCATGACACTATTTGTCATCTAGATAGACAGATAGATAGACAGACATTTCCACAATCAACAGTGTAGAAATGCACACTTATCTAACACATTGCATTTGAATTCGGTTGTGGTGTACCATTGAGCAACAGTAGTTTGGACTGCCCTTTGGACTTTGGGGTGGACTTTGGGGTCAGACCAACCGGTATTCAAGTCTGACCCTGGTTTATCTTGGATGGTCAGTTGTGTGGGGTGCTGGGACAATCCAGGGGACTGGAAACTGGGGGATGGAGGAGAGTCTCTGGGAAGGAGACAATTCCAAACACAGGATGCTTCATGACTAAAGATATGGAAGTGAAAACAGACAGGAAGAACAAAGCTGCAGGCGGGGAGATTGATTTTGAGCCTACAAGGCTATATTATTCTGAGCTTTCCAGAGAACTAGAACCAATAGCATGCGTGTGTGTGTGTGTGTGTGTGTGTGTGTGTATGTGTATTTACATAGTTATAACTATATAATATGGTGATTACTGATCAGCTACTATGTTCCAGGCATGGAGCTGGATCTTTGGATATAAGAGTAAGTAGGATGGACATGGTGCCTGCTCCCTGGAACATGTGATCCTGCAGGATAGGCAGACATTGAACAGCTAATTATCAGTGAGCTAAGGGCTATGGCCAGAATGAATGCTGAGGGTGAAGTTATCATCGACAAAATGAACCAGGTCAAGAGGCTCAGGAGTATCTCTCCCCAGGAAGTGACTTGTAAGCTGAGCTTAGAAGTGATAAGCAGGAGTTTGGCCATGAGGAGGGGAAACAGCATTCCAATTAGAGAGAACAACAGTGAGCAAAATTCAGAGGCTGGAAAGAACAGAGAGAACCGAGAGCTCTTATTTTGTATAGAAACTTTGCTTTTAGAAGCAGATGATCCTTCTTCTTTTTCCGTTGCGTACAAATGGCTTGTTCCTATATTGATCTGACCTAAAGCAAGTTAGGTTTGTGTAATGAAAAGCATGCAATGCCTTGCAGGCCTTCTTCAGGTTATTAAGAAAAGTTACCTTGCAAAGTTGAAATTAAGTATCTTCTAGGACTTTACTAACAGACTGACAAGCTTACATACCAGTAACTGAACCTTAAGTGTATATAGAGATAATCGATTGAGAGGGCCTACAGCATAAAAGAGAGCTCAGCTGGAAGATCAAGGTTCTAGTCCCCACTCTGCTGTTTCCTGGCTGTGTTTTTTTTTTGGATATGTAGTCTTGCTCTGTCACCCAGGCTGGAGTGCAGTAGTGTGATCCTGGCTCACTGCAACCTCTACCTCCTAGGTTCAAGTGATTCTCTTGCCTTAGCCTCCCAAATAGTTGGGATTACAGGCACCCACCACTGTGCCTGGCTAATATTTGTATTTTTAGTAGAGATGGGGTTTTGCCATGTTGGCCAGGCTGGTCTTGAACTCCTGACCTCAAGTGATCCACCTGCCTTGGCCTCCCAAAGTGCTGGGATTACAGGTGTGAGCCACCGCACCTGGCCTGTGTGCTCTTAAGTTACTTAGCCTCTCTAGACTCTGATTTTTTTGTATCAGAAAAATTTGGGTATTAGACAAGATCATTTCTAGTTCTAGGATTTTTATGATTGTATGGTTAGGGTGATGTGTAACAGGAAAAAAATATGTAATGTCCTCAGGTAATTCTCAAACACCAATGTTTCTGTATTTGTTAAACATCAGCTCCAGGCAAACTCTGTTCCAGGTGCTGGAGATTTAATGGGGAATAAGAGAGAGGGGCAAGATTCTGTCTTAAAGGAAGTCACTGAGCCAGAGGTAAGAGCCAGACAAGTGGCAACAGATGCACAAACAAGACAATTGCAGATTGCGATAAAGGCTGTAAAGATAACAAACAGGATGATATGAGAAGACCGTGTGTGCGTGCGTGGTGTGTGTATGTGTGTGCGTGTGGTGGAGGGTATCAGATAGGGCCAGTCCGAGAAGCGGCATGGAGCAGAGACGGAGTGATCACAGAGACCTAGCCATCCAAAGAGCTGGGAGAATGCCAGGTGGATGGAATGGCAAGTGCAAAGGCAGCATCTAGCTAGCCTGCTGGAGAACAGGAAAGGGGCACATTGTATCAACAAGAATGAATGAAGAGGAACACGGCTGGAGATGAAGACCAAAAAGTAGCATTGCCACACATAGCATGCTTTGTAGCCTCAGTGAGTTGGATTTCATATTTTAGTTATTATTAAAAAAATTTCTCCTCTCAGCTCATATATACACACACATACACACCCCACACCCACACCCACACCCACACACACACACACACGTATTTTTTTGAAATAGGCTCTCTGTTACCCAGGTTGAAGTGCAGTGGCCTGATACCATTCATTGCAGCCTTGACTTCCCAGGGCCAAGAAATCCTCCCACGTCAACCCTCCAAGTAGCTGAGACTACAGGCATGCCCCACCATGGCCAATGAATTTTTTTATGTTTTTGTAGAGATAGGGTTTTGCCATGATGCCCAGTGTAGTCTCAAACTCCTGGGCTCAGGTGATCTGCCCGCCTCAGCTACCTAAATTGCTGGGATTACAGGCACAAGCCACTGCACCTGGCCAAAAGTTGGATTTTCTTACCAAAAATGAGAACGCACCTAACTGATACCTCAGTCAATGGTGGCATTGAATTGAAAGGAGCTCATACTACTCCCCCCTGCCAAAAGATCCTCTTTCAGTGCTCCCCATCTCGGTAAATAAGCTATTTAATATTTTACAAACATGTATGTGCCAGGCCCTGTTCTAGGTGCTGAGAATCCAGGGGCAAACAAAGCCAGTTCTCCCTGCTCTGATGGATATATAGAACAGTGAGGGAGGCAGGCAATGAAAAAGTGAACCAGTGAAGAGGTGATATGTTTCGTGGAGATGAGAGCTAAGGAGAAAGATAAAGCAGGATTAGGATGTGGACATTTTTGGAGGGTGGTTCTTCTGCCTGTCATACCTATTTGTGAGGATGGGCCTTGCTGATTTATAGTGGGAGGCCAGGGAAAGTGTCTTGGATAAGGAGACGCTTGAGGACCTGTAGGAAGAAGGGAGTGTGGCATGAGGATACCTGGGGAGACGGTTCCAGGGAGTGGGGGTAGCCAGGGCAAAGGCCCTGAGGCATCACTCGGGGAGGAAAAGTGGGAGGGAAAACAGGGGGAGATGAAGCTAGAGAGTTTATGGAGGGTCTTGTATGTCACGGTAGAACTTGGGCCTTGATTCTGAGAAAGTTGGGGAGGATGGAATGTTGAGCAGAGGAGGAATGGGATCCCGGGTTCGATGGGATGCCTGTGGCTTTGGGTGGAGAATAGATGGTGGAGGGACCAGGCTGGACCCCGGGAGGCCGTGCAGGAGGCTTCTGTGATAGTGCAGGGAGAGGTGGCTTTGACAGGGCAAGTGGGTGATACACCTGTTATTGCCCGTCTTAGTCACCTGGGCGGCTGTAACACATCACCGCAAACTGGCTGGCTTAAAACAATAGGAATTTGCCTTCTCACCATTTTGGAGGTTGGATGTCTAAAAGGAAGCGGTTGGCAGGGCGTGAGCCCACCAGCAACCCCAGGGAAGAATGCTTCCTCGCCTCTCACAGCTTCTGTGGTTCCCAGGAATGCTTGGCATTCCTCCACTTGTGGCTGCATCCCTCTAACCTCTGCCTTCATCTTCACATGGCCTTTTTCTCCACTGTGTGTGTCCCTGTGTCCTCTCTCTTCTGATAGAGCACTGTCACTGGGCGAGAGTTCACTTTAACCCATTGTGACTTCATGCTAGCATGACCAATGACATCTGCCAAGACCCTTTCTCCAAATAAAGTCAAAATCAGAGGTACTGGCTGTTAGGATTTGGACATGTCTTTTTGCAGGACAGTATTCAACCTGTGACATTGCCCGAACCAGAGTCTTGTGACCCATCCTAGAACATCCTTCTCTCCCTGTGCTGCTCAGCAGCAGCTTCCTGTTCATCTCCTGTTCTCCACGATGGCCTCCCCTCCCATCTTTTCCCCACCCAGAAGGGCAGTCATTTTAGGGTGAACATCTGATCGTGTCCTCTTGCTTGAAGCTTTTCAGTGCATCCCCGCTGCTCAGACAAGAAAGCCCCCAAACCTTTCTTTGATCTTCAGAGCCTGGCATGATTGGCCCTCTGTGGACTCACCAGGTCTGTGCTGAGGCACTGTCCCCTTCTTCCGCCATCCCAGTCCAACCACGTCCTCTGAGAAGCCCTCCCTGGCTTTCCCCAATTTAAGTCATATCCCCTTTCTTTATGTAGCAAAATTACAATGAAATACTTCACCATGTGAATATCTGTTTGGTGTGTATCCTCCACTGGACTTTAAACTCTGTGAGACCAGGGACTCTGTCTTATTTAACCAGGTATCCCCAGAGCCCAGCACCTCGCTGGGCATACAGCAGGTGCTCAGTAAATGCTTGAATTAATGAGTGAGCATCCCTTACTTGACTCACTGACTCTCAGCCCCACGAATGGACATCATTGTTGCAGATTGATTAGTGCCGTATTCTGGAAGAAGTTTTCCCATTTTATGGACTTGGCACACAATCACAGTTACATTATTAGTTATCCAATTATTTGTTCAATGACCATGTCCCTTGACAGAATGTTAATGTCACAAGGTCTCTCTGTTCACCATTATTATCCCCAGCATGATGCTGGGGGCACATGGGACATTATTGATGAGAGTAAGTAAATGGATGAATGAATGAATGAGCCATGCCCAAATCTAGGCTGGCAACATGCGTTTTTGCTGACGCTCATCACTCGTAGGCTCCCATGTCTAGCCCAGCCCCCCCTTTAGTATTCATTTCCTATTCCTGCTGTAAAAATGACTCCAAATATTATTATCTTATAGCTCTGGAGGTCAGAAATGGGCCTCCACATTCTCTGGCTAAAGTCAAGGTGTGAGCAGGACTCTGTTCCTTCTGGAAGCTCTAGGGAAAAATCAATTTCCTTGCCTTTTACAGCTGCTAAAGGCTACCTGCATTCCTTGATTAATGGCCTCTTTCATTTTCAAAGCCAGCAATAGCTGGTTGAGTGTTTCTGATACTCTCTCACCCTGACACTGACGCTCCTGCCTCACCCTTTACTTGTTAGGGACTTTTTAATTTTTTAGACAGGGTTTTGCTCTGTGTCCCAGGCCGGAGTGCAGTGGCACAATCACGGCTCACTGCAGCCTCAACCTCTCTGGCTCAAGTGATCCTCCCACCTCAGCCATTTTTCCACCTCATCCTCTCATCTATAGTCCTTGGTAGCTGGAACTACAGGCATGTGCCACCAAGCCTGGCTAATTAAATTTTTTCTTGTAGAGATAGAGTCTCTATGTTGCCCAGGCTAGTCTCAAACTCCTGGACCCAAGAGATCCTCCCACCTGGCCTTCTGTTAGTGCTGGGATTGCAGGGATGAACCACCATGACCGGCCCACATAGACTCTTGTGATTACATTGGTCCCATCCAGATAATCCAGAATCATCTCCATGTTAAGGTTAACTGATGAGCAACCTCAGTCCTACCTGCTCCCTTAATACCCCCTTGCCACGTCAACCAGCATATTTGCAGGTTCTGAGGGTTAGGATGTGGACATCTTTGGAGGGTGGTTATTCTGCGTCATATCCCTTTAATTTTCTTATTGTTTGAATAAAGCCTCCAGTCATGGTGTGTGCAGTGGGAAGAGAGAAGAGGGAAGAGGAAGGGCTCACCATGTGTAGGGAGGACCTTTGTCAGTAGATCACACTTGAATGTGGGTTCATTGCCTAAAGCATTAGACTCAGCTTCAAAAGTTGATCTATTTCCTGTTTTGCCAACCCAGGAAGGACTGAATGTGTATGAATCAATGGCTGGGATTTGTTTTCCCACCGAGGGTGGGGCCTTTACCCCATCCACCCTCATGTCCCAGTGATGGGTGGGAGTGAAGGCGTCCTTCCCTCTACTAGCCTCCTGAAATAAATGGAGGCCAAACCTCTGCCTGATTTCTCTCTCCTTGATCCTCCCTTGCCTACCCTTGGGTTTGAAACTCAAAAGGGAGAAAGAAGACCCTGAGCTTTCAGCCCAGCTGCACTGCTCACAAGCTGTGGGGCCTTCAGCATGTCACCTCCTTGCAGCCACCCTGCTCTTCTGTACATTGGGCATGATGAGAACAGTTGCATCACAGGCTTGTTGGGTGGATTAGACAAGAAAGGCATTTGCGAAGCACTTTGAGCTTTGCGTATAGTAGGTCCTCAATAAATGCTTGCTCTTGTGCCCTTGGCCTATTCTGGCCATGACTTTAATTTGCATTACTCCAGACCAGTCTCAGCTCTGCCATTACAGAGAGAATGCCATTTTGGACTTGTTTCCAAGCTCATTAAAAAGCTTGTGCAAGACTACAATATGTTCCAAGAAGAAGTGGCTGAACCATGAGGCTGGTCCTGCACTTGTGCTAGGAGGCATTTGGCAAACACTTGGCAATAGCCTTAGTGATGCTGCAGACACCCTTGGTGCAGCTCGAGGTCAGATCACCAAACCAGATCACCGGATCACATCCCAGTAAGTCCTAACTAAAGATGCTGCCATCTAACTCACATACAGAGTATTTCCTTGAGGAGTGTTTGCTGAACACCAACTCAGCGCTGGGCACACGGGCTCAGGGGTGGAGGTGACATCATTCCGCCTGGGTGGCTGTGCTGCCTGGGGGGTAACTCATAGGCCATGTGCACAGCTTGGGAGTACAGGAAGTCCTTTTAGAGAACTTTCTGCATTTTAGGAGTGAGGGATGATAGAAATGGGGCTTTGAAGCCCTCAGCCCTTAATAGGTAGAATTCTGCCTGGTGTTTGATTCACCCTAAGGCACCCACAGCCTCACTTAGCAGTGCTGCAATTAACATGATACCACCGTCAGAATAACCTCTAACCACAGTCCCCGCTACATCATTCATCTCCTTGGTGGCTTCCCTCGACTTGTAGGATAAACCCAAGCTCCTTCCGCCTGACTTACAGGGTCCTCCCCGGCTGGGCACCCACCACCCTCACTGCTGTGCTCTGAATGTTTGTGTTCCATCCCTAATTTCTCTGTTGAAATCCTCACCCTTAAGGTGATGGTATTAGGAGGCGAAGCTTTTAGAAGGTGATTCAGTCATGGAGGTAGAGCCACTTGAATGGGATTAGTGCCTATGTGAAAGGGACTCCTGAGGGCCGCCTCATTCCTTCCACCACATGAGGACACAGTGAGAAGATACCATTCGCATGCCAGAAAGTGGTCCCCATCAGACAGCAAATCTGCCTTTGTCTCAGACTTCCCAGATTCCAGAACTGTGAGAAGTAAATTCTTTTAGCCAGGCATGGTGGCTCACACCTGTAATCCTTACACTTTGGGGGGCCGAGGCAGGTGGATCACCTGAGATCAGGAGTTCGAGACCAGCCTGGCCAACACGGTGAAACCCTGCCTCTACTAAAAATATAAAAATTGCCTGGGCATGGTGGCTCACGTCTGTAATCCTAGCTATTTGGGAGGCTGAGGCAGGAGAATTGCTTGAACCTGGGAGGTCGAGGTTGCAGTGAGCCGAGATCACGCCACTCCACTCCAGCCTGGGCAACAGAGGGAGACTTGGTCTCAAAAATAAATAAATTCTTTTTATTTATAAGCCACTCTACTCAGTCTAAGGTATTTTGTTATAGCAGCCCAAATGGACTAAAATGGAAAATCTCTCTCAGCTTCATCGCTCTCTTTCTCTATTCCTAGCTGCCAGAGTTTCTCTAATCCCCTCAAAGGCCCCATTTTCTCTCTCCCCTCTTAACCCTCTTCTTGTCTGGTCCCTCTGTCTTGAGCACTGTTCCCTCCCTTCCTTTGCCTGGCCAACTCCAATCATCTTTAGTCTTCAGCATAAGTCTCACCTCCTCCTGGAAGCCTTCCATGATACCTCCATGCTAGGTGGTCCTGTGCCCTCCAGATGGCCCTGAGCTCTCTTTCCAAGAACTCATCACTTGGCATTATAGCTGCCTCATCCCTGTCTGTGTCCCAGGAAGACTGCAGTCTCCTGAAGGTTGAAACAGAGTCTGATTTGCTCTCTGTTGCCTCTGCAGTGCCTGTATTAGTTTCTCAGGGCTACAGCAATAAAGTATTGAAAAGTGGGCAGCTTAAAACCACAGAAATTTTTCTCTTACAGTTCAGGAAGCCAGAAGTCCAAAACCCAGGTGCCATCAGCGTTAGTTTGCTTTGGGGAGCTCAGAGGGAAATCTGTTTCATGCCTTGTCCCCAGCTTCTTGGGAAGTTCTGTGTTTTTTGTTTGTTGTTTGTCTGTTTGCTTTTGCTTGTGACAGCATCACTCCAGTTTCTGCCTCTCTGTCCCATGGTCTCTGCCCTGTCTGCCTCTCTCTGTCTTCTTAGGACAACAGTCATTGGACTTAGAGCCCACCCTCATCCATATGACTTCATATTAACTGGATTATATCTGCAAAGACGCTATTTCCAAATAATTTCACATTCATAGGTGCTGAGGGCACCTACGAATACGTCTTTTCAGGGCACACTATTTAACTCACAACACTGTCTACCTCCTCTATTCATTGTAAATATTTGATGAATGAATGACTGAAATAAATAAACAGGTTGCCTAGGAATCCCTCTTTTTTTTTGAGGAAATATTGAGTCTGCATTGTCACGTAAAAGAAAGAGTGTGGAACAGGAAAAACAAATGTACGAGAGAATTTAGATTAAAATATGGACACACACACACACACACACACACACACACACACACACACACAGCCCCTTGCCAAGCACAGCTCTGGGCTGGGTGGTGGAGCCGTGGCCCTGGGTGGGACTCTGGGCAGCCGTTCTTCCCCATCCCTTCCACCCCCTACCTGTCCACCAGGGCCACACTGCGGTGGGGCCCAGGACCATTTTATGAGTTGTGATCCACTGTGGTTAATTCTAATCTAGACTTGCGTGCCCATAAAGTCCAGACCTCACGTATTGGATTTCCCTGATCAAAGGGCAGCGTGTGGGGGGCTCTGCCCAGGAGGGCTCAGCGAGGCTTATAAACACGGCCCTGGACACACACACATGCACACTCTCCCAAAGATGGGCCGATCAATGGCTGCGGTGATTCCATGTGAAATATGACTGCCGCTTAAATGCAGCTTCTGGGATTTATGGCTGGGTATTAATCTACCCTGCTTAATGCGTTGACCTCTGCCCTGCAGCAATTCAAGGGACGGTGCCAGTGAGGCCAGAAGCTAATTCCATGGATTAAAGCAGAAGGAGCCCCCAGCATTTGGAAGTGTCAGGGGCAGTTTAAGCGCTGGCAGACTGTCCCAGCTCTCCCTATCAACGGTGGCTGGGAATAGTTGGGTTTTCAAGCAGGCGATGCACAGAAGGATGGTAGAGGAAAGGACCTTTTGGTAAATGCAGTTTCCCTGTATAGTCCAGGCCTATATGTACTTAACTCCCCTCTCTTCCTCACTTCCAGGACTCTGTGCATCAATTTCTCTCTAGAGCTCACTTCCCTCTGTGCATAGTCAGGTTGCGCCTTAAATGCCACCTCCTCCAGGGAGCCTTCCTAGCCCCTATGGCTTATTAATGCTGCTCACTTTCTCCTGAATAGCCTCAGAATTGTCAATGTCATTTTTCTAGCCTTCCTCATCCACCAAATTAAATTGCTGAGGGCAGAAATTAAGTTGTCACCTAAACTTACTAGAGAGCCAAACTCATAGTAAAAGCTCAACCAGTATTTATTACATGAGTGAATCAAAATAATTCAAACAACAGCCAGGACCACAGTTGAGATCTATCTCTATCTGTCGATCTATCTATCTATCATCTATCTATGAATGAGACAGGTTCTTGCTCTGTTGCCCAGGCTGGAGTGAGTGGCTCTGTCATAGCTTACTGTAGGCTCGACCTCACAAGGTCAAGCAATCCTCCCTCCCTCAGCCTCCCACGTAGCTGGGAGTACAAGAGTGCACCACTAGGCCTGGCTAATTTTTAAAATTTATTTGTTGAAATGGGGTCTTTCTATGTCGCCCAAGCTGGTCTTGAACTCCTGGACTCAAGCAATGCTCCTGCCTTGGCTTCCCAAAGTGCTGGGATTATAGGTATGAGCCACTGTGCCCAGCCCAGTTGATGGCTTTTAGGGATAAAATAGTTGGATTTGGTGTGTTGAGACTTTTGACCATACATGTCCTCATCCTCTCTCTGTGCCTCAGTTTCCTCTTTAGTAAGATAGGACTAAGAGTGGTACTAATTACACACCACCATCATTTGTTCAGTCATTCAGCAAATGTTTATTGAGCACTTAATATGTGCAGGTGCTGATCCCAGAATGGGGACAGAGCAATGAACAAAACAGACAAAACCGTTGTTCTGGTAGACAGTGACATTCTGGTTGGGGGTGACAGAAAACATGATCTAGTGTTAAGTGCTGAGGAGCCAAAAAAATAGTTTGTAAAAATATTTAAATTTTTAATTATTATGGATACATAATAGTTGTACATATTTATGGGGGTACATGTAATTTTTTTTTTTTTTTTTGACACGGAGTTTCACTCTTGTTACCCAGGCTGGAATGTAATGGAGTGATCTCGGCTCACCACAATCTCTGCCTTCCGGGTTCAAACTGTTCTCCTGTCTCAGCCTCCTGAGTAGTTGGGATTACAGGCATGTGCCACCATGCCTGGCTAATTTTTTTGTATTTTTAGTAGAGACAGGGTTTCTCCATGTTTGTCAGGCTGGTCTTGAACTCCTGACCTCAGGTGATCTGCCCACCTCAGCCTCCCAAAGTGCTGGGATTACAGGTGTTAGCCACCATGTCCAGTCCATATAATGTTTTGATACAGGCATAAAACATGTGGTAATAATTTATCAATTCTTTGTGTTAAGAACATTGTTTTAGTTATTTTATTTTATTTTATTTTTTGAGACAGAGTTTCACTCTGTCACCAGGCTGGAGTGCAGCGGCATGATCTTGGCTCACTACAACCTCCGCCTCCCAGGTTCAAGCAATTCTCCTGCCTCATTCTCCCAAAGTAGCTGGGATTACAGGCATGTGTCACCATATCCAGCTACTTTTTGTATTTTTAGTAGAGACCGGGTTTTATCATGTTGGCCATCTCGATCTCTTGACCTCATGATCTGCCTGCCTCAGCCTCTCAAAGTGCTGGGATTACAGGTGTGAGATGCACCCAGCCCATTCTTTTGGTTATTTAAAAAATATTCAATAAATTATTAACTATAGTCATCATATTATACTACTAAATACTAGATCTTGTTCTTTCTTTCTTCCTTTCTTGACTGAATCTTGCTCTGTCACTCAGGCTGGAGTGTAGTGGTGTGATCTTGGCTCCCTGCAACCTCTGCTTCCTGGATTCAAGTAAGTCTCCTGCCTCAGCCTCCTGAGTAGCTGGGATTACAGACATATGCCACCATGCCCAGCTAATTTTTGTATTTTTAGTAAAGATAGGGTTTTGCCCTGTTGGTCAGGCTTGTCTCGAGCTCCTGACCTCAGGTGATCTACCCGCATTGGCCTCCCAAAGTGCTGGGATTACAGGAGTGAGCCACTGCACTCAGCCTAAATCTTACTCTATCTATATTTTTTACCCATTAACCGTCCGCTTTTAATATTCCCCTCTCACCACCCTTCCCAACCTCTGGTAGTCGTCATTCTTTCTATTGCCATGAGTTCAATTTTTATTTTTATTTTTTAGCTCCCACATAGGAGTGAGAACATGCAATATTTGTCTTTCTGTCTCTGGCTTATTTCATAATGTCCTGACACTTAACATCCTCCATTAAAGAGTAGGAAAGGAGGGAGAGAGACATGTAACTATCTGGGTATTCCAGGCAGAGAACGGTCAGCACAAAGGCCTGAGGCAGGACCCTGCCTGATGTGTTTGAGGAAGAGCCAAGAGGCTAGTGGGATGTAGAGTGAGTGATCAGGAAAGAAGGAGGGATGAAGGACAGAGACTATCTGAGATTAAAATCAGTTAATGTATATGAATTCCTGAAACTGGAATTAACTATTGTCCATTCATACTAGAGAGTTCTATACAACTGTTAAAAGGAATTAGGTGGATGTGTATGGGCTGATATAGGTATGTCTCCAGTGGGTAGATCTTTAAGGTCTGATCTGTTCCTTTTTTTTTTTTTTTTTTTTTTCGAGACTGAGTCTGTCACCCAGGCTAAAGGCTAGAGTGTAGTGATGTGATCTTGGCTGACTGCAACCTCTGCCTCCTGGGTTCCAGCAGTTCTCCTGCCTCAGCTTCCCAAGCAGCTGGGATTACAGGTGTGTGCCACCACATGCAGTCAATTTTCTTTCTTTCTTTTCTCTTTTTTTGTATTTTTAGTAGAGACAAGGTTTCGCCATGTTAGCCAGGCTGCTCTCAAATTTCTGACCTCAAGTGATCTGCCCGTCTGAGCCTCCCAAAGTGCTGGGATTACAGGCATGAGCCACTGCACTCTTAAATATTTTTAGAGACACACATATGTTAAAAATACTGTGTGAGTAAAAATACCTCCAAATCCAAAATAGCATATTTATGTGTGTCTATACGGCTGTAGATATATGCACTGGAGAACATCTGGAAGAATGTATACTAAAATGTGAACAGTATCCAAATCCGGAGAGGAGGTGGGACTGGGGGAGATGAAAGAGGACTTGAACTATTTGACTCTGTGCTTCTATATTATTGCTTAAGGTTTTCACAACAACCATATACTTGCTTAAGGGATGCATTTATTTAAAAAATTTAGGATTCCTTTATAGGAGTAACAAGACAGAGAAGAGAGGGACTCTCATTTTTTTTTTTATTTTTTTAATCTCACCTTCTCAGGTGGATCAGAGCACCTGGTGATCTGCCTAGCCATCCTGAAATTTTAATGGAATGTGCATTCCACTTCAGAAAGTGGTCGAATCATGAATCAGAGGCAGGTTGTGGAAAGAGCTCTTTGTTGGAGTTACCAACAAAAAGTCTATGGCATTTTGCATTATTTTCCCATAAGAGCAAAATAAGGGACTGGAATTTTTTGGTTAATTCCTGGTCTATCAGAAGCTTAGGGAGACTGATTCTCTGAAAGCCAGTGGTGTTAATTTCCATGGAAGGGTCTGCCTACAGATTTAGGCAAACTCACCCTAGAGAGTCAGACAAAACAGAAGCATGTCAATATTTTATTAAGATATAGAGAGCTCAATGCCTGCAGAGCTTCAGGCTATTCTTTAACCTTTGGGAAGGGCTGCAGGGTGATCTCTTTGGTGGTCCCTTTAGCATTGATTCCCTCTTTTCATTGCTGGGCAGAAGCCACTAGAGTGGAAGGACAAAGCCCATATTTAGCTCCAAGGTTGGACTCTGACAGGCCCAAATCACACTGGGTCAGTAATTCCATTGCTTTTCCCAGCAATTGGATTAGACTGGGTGTGTAATGAAAAGGGCCAAGTCTGAGTAAATCTTAGGATTTTTCTTGTTGACTTCAGGAATATCCAGTTTTAGGATGAAGATGACGCTGTGTAAGGCAGTCAGAGAAGAATCCTCATGACATGATGACAGTATTAAGTGCCTGGATCAAGCCACACCTGAATCCTTCCTTTTCTGTTTATTGTTTAATTTTACTTCCTGTTATCTTCAACGTAAAGATTTCTCAATGACTCAGCTTGACAACTGAGATTCAGAATGCAGGTTGGTAGGAGTTCTTTTCTATTTCTTAATTGTTGGGGAAATTAAGAAGGAAAATCATCCTTGCTCAGGAGGCTGGGGCATCAATTCTTGTTCAGCCTGTGCTATTAACTTACTGTGTGACCACATGTCATTTCTTCTATGTGACTTTCAGACGACTCTCCTCTAAAATAGAGAGTTGGGTGAGAGAGATTCTAGAAGGAGCCTTACAGAGTTAACACTTTATGACCTTCTAAGTCCTCAAGGGTATCACAGGACATGTGGATACACCAGCAGAACCTCTTAAGGTCTAGGTGAAACTCAAGATGTGGCCTAGAAAAAAGTGTGTGTCATGCTGGTTTGGGGTTTGAATGATAAGGAGCTCTGGAGTTTGGAGATAAGGAGCTGTCACCCTGTATCTTGGGAAGCTGGGGTGATGCTGGTGGTGGGGGCAGTCGAGCTGGGTTTAACACGGCAGGGGGAACCCAGGCTGGGGCCTGTCCTGTTGGTAGGTGAGGTATGTGTGTCCAAAGTCACACTCTTTAATGACTTTCTCTATGTGATCCTCAATTGACTACAGATTTATGGCTTTCTATATTTTATCAGCACCCAATAGCCTTTGAAAAACATGATTTTTTGGAGGAGTTCAGAGGCATGGACAGTCTGGATGGTGTTAGTGGCTATTTTAAAGTCGGGCTTGAGATGCTTTGCCACAGTTATTCGGACATGTTTGGGCCTATCTGGAGATGATAGGAGGGACTTCCAGAAAGTTTGTTGGAATGAGTGACAGAGGGGCCTTCTTGGACAGGATGGGGAGTGTGCAATACCTCCTGGGAGGGTAGGGCTGATTCTGGCTGGGGACCCCGTGGGAAGCCTGGCCTGGCCCCCAGAAGACTTGGAAAAAACAAGAGTTATGGACTGAATGCCTGTGTACCCTCAAAACTTGTATGCTGAAGTACGAGGCCACTTCGTACAGGGATTAGGAGATGAGGCATTTGGGAGATAATCAAGCTTAGGTGAGGTCATGAGGGTGGGCCCTCATGAGGGGATTAGTGCCCTTATAAAAAGAGAAAGAGACAGTGGAGGCTCCTCTCTCTACCAGGCGAGGACACAACTAGATGACTGTCTACAAGCCAGGAAGAGATTCTGCACTGGGCCCTGAATCAGCTGGCACCTCGATCTTGGACTTCCCAGCCTCCAGAACTGTGAGATGAGAAAGAACCATCTGTTGTTCAAACCCCCCAGTCTATATAGCAGCCCAAGCTGATGAAGACAATAAGCCTAAAATGAAAAACGGCAAAGTAACCAAGACGTCCTTCAAGAGGTAAGTGGATAAACCAACTGTGGGATGTCCACACAGTGGAGTGTTATTCATCAAGAAAGAGAAAAGTGACCTATCAAGCCATGAGAAGACATGGAGAAAATTTAAATGCATAATTCTAAGTGAGAAAGACCAAGATGAAAAGGCTACACACAGCGTGGTTTCAACCACATGACATTCTGGAAAAGGCAAAACTATAAAGACAATAGAAAGAACAGCGGTTGGGAGAAGGGAGAGAAGGGTACATAGGCAGAGCACAGGGGATTGTCAGGGCTGTGAAACTATCCTGTATGATGCCATATGGTGGTACTTGTCATTCTACATGTGTCAAAACTGGCTGTGTGCAGTGGCTTGTGCCTATAATCCCAGCACTTTGGGAGGCCAAGAGGGAAGGATGGCTTGAGGCCAGGAATTTGAGACTGGCCTGGTTAACACAGGGAGACCCCATTTCTACAAAAAATTAAAAAATTGACCAGGTGTGGTGGCGTATGCCTTTAGTGTCAGCTACTTGGGAGGCTGAGATGGGAGGATCACTTGAGTCCAGGAGTCTGAGGCTGCAGTAAGCTATGATTGTGCCTCTGCATTCCAGCCTGGGTGACAGAGCTAAGTAAGGAAGAAATAGAGTGAGACCTTGTTTCTTTTTTTTTTTTTTTTTTTTTTTTATGGAGTTTCGCTGTTGTTACCCAGGCTGGAGTGCAATGGCGTGATCTCGGCTCACCGCAACCTCCGTCTCCTGGGTTCAGGCAATTCTCCTGCCTCAGCCTCCTGAGTAGCTGGGATTACAGGCACACGCCACCATGCCCAGCTAATTTTTTGTATTTTTAGTAGAGACGGGGTTTCACCATGTTGACCAGGATGGTCTCGATCTCTTGACCTCGTGATCCACCCACCTCGGCCTCCCAAAGTGCTGGGATTACAGGCTTGAGCCACCGCGCCCGACCTGAGACCTTGTTTCTTAAAAAACAAGAAAACAGCAAAAAACCACTTTGTCATAGCTCACAGAACTGTACAACACAAAGAGTAGGCCCCAAAGCAAACTATGGATGTGTATTCAGATTGGTTCATCAATCATAATGAATGTACCACAGTAATGCAAGATATTAATAATGAGAAGTACCATGTGGGAGGTGAGGTAGGGAGGGGAGTAATGGGAACCCTCTGTACTTTCTGTGTGATTTTTCTATAAACCTAAAATTCCTCTAAAAATTATCTATTATCAAAAAATATGCCTCTAAAATGTGCAGTCACAGATAGGGCAATTTGTATGCTCCTGGAACAAAGTATAGCACAACACTAACACAACAATAACAACAACAAAACAACATCCGTCTGCATGGGACTCATTCTAATCTCCACATATGGAATGTACTAGAGGCATGATCTATATGTTTTTGATTCTATACTGTCATCAGTAAAATTGTTTTTGCACATGTACTGCCAAGGTATGTACTTCTATTTATGTTCAACTATATCCATGAATGACTGTATTAATTTATTGCATGCTGTCTTAGTTCACATTCCTCTGATAACAGGGCCTGTGACAATTGCTTGGGTAAAGGTAGTTCATTGGAGGTGGTTCCAGGTAGCAAGAGTGAGGCAGCTGGGGAGAGAGATACAGGACAGAGGCAAATCAATATAATAATGGGTTAACGAGTGGGTTGTCACTGGGGGCACTGGGCTTGATTTTTGTCTCCTGGAATTCTCTGTCCAGGGAACAGGAAGCTAAGGCATTTATCTACCTGCTTCTGCCTCCCATCAGTGGAGCTTTGCCTCCCGGGACTGTCCATGTCCCTGCACTTCAGAGCCTGCACAGGCAGAACAAGCTCTCTGAAAGTTAGCCAAAGCCCAGGGGCACAAGACAGAAAGTTGAGTGAGTCTGGGGTGAGGCGTTGTCCAAGGAACCTCAGCTTAGTGCGAACATCTATCATGGTTGCAGCCAAAACTGGGGTGAGCCAAAGGTTTGTGACACATGGCACCATGATATCTGCTGTATTATAAATATGCAGGATGTACAAAACCAGAATGCATACACCGCAAATCTCAAATCAAAGCGCTATTATTTTCCCGCTTCCCAGCAGGTCATCTTGCACATCCGTGGAGCTTGTGCACCCTACTTTGCAGATCTGCTCTGAAGAACACTGTTATTTTCACTATCCTAGAACAGATGTGCGGTTAAAGCAGAAGTCTTTTTTTTTTTTTTTTTTTTTTTTTTTTTTTCAGGGGAGTTCACTGGGTGTTTAACAAAATATATTCGAAAAACCTTGAGATACCACTACAGACCTATTAGAGTGGCCAAAATCCAGAGTAATACCAAATGCTGGTGAGGATGTACAGCAGCAGGAACACGCATGCATTGCTGGTGGGAATGCAAAATGGTACAGCTGCTTTGGAAGACGGCATGGCAGTTCCTTAGAAAACTAAACAGACTTTGACCGTACAGTCAGCAATCGTGTTCCTTGGTATTTAAGGACTTGAGAACTTGTGTCCACAGAAAAACCTGCACATGGATGTTTATAGCAGCTTTATTCACAACTGCCAAATCTTAGAAGCAACCATGATGTCCTTCAGTAGGTGAATGGATAAATAAACTGGTACATCCAGACAATGAAATATTATTTAGCACTAGAAAGAAATGAGCTATCAAGGCATGAAAGACATGGAGGAAACTTAAATGCACATTATTAAGTGAAAGAAGCCAGTCGACAAAGGCTACATATTGTATGCTTCCCCACCTTGTGTTAGAAGAGGCAAAACAATGGAGGCAGTATAAACATGAGTGATTGCCAGGGGCTTGGGGAGGGAGGGATTAAATAGATAGTGTATACAGGATTTTCAAGGCAGTGGAACTACTCTTTATGATACTAAAATGGGAGATACATGCCTGTATTAGTCCATTCTCATGCTGCTAATAAAGACATACCCAAGACCGAGTAATTTATAAAGGAAAGAGATTCAATGGACTCACAGTTCCACATGGCTGGGGAGGCCTCACAATCATGGCAGAAGACAAAGGAAGAGCAAAGGGATATCTTACATGGCGGCAGGCAAGAGAGCTTGTGCAGGGAACTCCCATTCATAAAACCTTCAGATCTTGTGAGACGTATTCACTACCACGACAGCAGTATGGGGGGAACTGCCTTCATGATTCAGTTGTCTCCACCTGGCCTTGCCCTTGACATGTGGGGGTTATTACAATTCAAGGTGAGATTTGGGTGGGAGCACAGCCAAACTATATCAATGTCATTACACGTTTGTCTAAACTCATTAAATGTACAACACCAACAGTGATCTCTAATGCAAACTGTAGACTTTGTTTGGTAGTGATTGCCAATGCAGGTTCATTGACAGTAACACCTGCACCCTCTGGTGAGGGATGTTAGTAATGAGGGATGCTAGGCATGGGTTCGGGTAGAGGCTATAAGGGAAATCTCTGTATTTTCTTCTCAGTTTTGTGAGCCTAAAACTTCTCTAACAACATAAAATCTATTTTAAAGAAAAAACAAAACGATTGAGGCAACACTAAAATCAGAAAATTTCATATAACAATCTCAATTTCTTTTTTTTTTTTTTTTTTTTTGAGACGGAGTTTCGCTCTTGTTACCCAGGCTGGAGTGCAATGGTGCAATCTCGGCTCACCACAACCAACCTCCGCCAATTTCTTAACTTGAAAAAGTGGAATCTGGTCTACCACACTGGACTCAGGTCCTAACTAGTAGCAAATCAACAGAAGGTGATTGGGGGTGGTCCTTTTAGATGGGGCAACCTGGTTTCCAGTTTGCTGCAATCTCCACCACTCCACTGTGAAGGTTACGTATTTATAGTGAGATGCCGGCTTCATAGGCTTGTGTTTCTCATTTGGTACTGAGCCGGAGGGAGAGGACAGGCACTAAAAAGGGCCATACAAGCATCTCCCTCCTCTCACTGCCTGGTGGAGACTATGCCTGGGCTTGGCCCTCCATAGGTAGAATGAGGAGGGGCTCTCCGCTGCCCCCCCTGCCCCCGCTCCTGTGATTCTCCAAGTTTATTGGGAGCAGCTGGCTGATTGCAGACGGACAGGAGTTTTCTGGGCGGAGGGAAGGACTTGTTGGAGAGGAAGCATTGTGATCTCAGACAACGCTTAGGGAAGTTTGCATTCAGGACAAGCTGCATGCTGTCTAGTGCATTGTAATAGCCATAAGCAATGTGTGGCTGTCGGGCACTTGCAGCATGGGGAGTCCACATGGAGATGTGCTGAAGTGTGAAACACACACAGGAATTTCAAAGACCTACCAGTGACTCAGAATGTAAAATATCCCATCAATGCATTTTTCATGTTGCTTGCATGCTGGAGTGATATTATTTCTCCCCTATGGAGAAGATGTTTGGGGACAGAAAGCTATTCATGGAGCCAGGCTGTGAGTGGCTGTGAGCATGGAATGAGATAATGTCAGTGGAAGCCATGTATACCACAGGTATTCACAAACGACTTGCTGATTCTTAATAAAGGATAACATACCCCATGTACTTAAAATAAATTAAGCCTTAATATGTATGGAGTACTTGGTGTGCACCAAGCACTTTACATAGACTATCTCATTGCATCCTCTCAACAATCCTGTGGGACTAGAACTATTCTCATTTTGGATGAGGCACAGAGAAGCTAAGTCTGTTGCCTAAGGTCACACGGCTGGTAGGTGCCAGAGATAGGATTTGAAACCAGGTCTGTAGAGCCTCCCTATAAATCCTGGCAGTTTCTGGTGTGTGTCTTGGCAGGAACTGTTAAGAGGTTTTGGAAGGCAATGCATGGTTGTTTGATTTGGGATTTTATATGGTGTTAAAATGGCAGGTGGTTTAATCCAGGTCAGTTTAAATAAACTTTCATAAAACAACTTAGGAACTATTTGTCTCCATTCTGGGACTGTGGTGGCGGAGGATGACACACCCAGAGGAGAGGTGTCTGCCCAAGGTTCTGAAGCGCTGGGTGAATGACTTCCTCACTCCTTTCTCCAGGTTGTGGTCTGAAGGATCTTCCATGGCAACAGTTTTGGTTTCCACCTAGAGATCTAGTCTGGGTATTTGGTATCCCACCTCCAGGTGCCAGGTGTGGCCAAGGCTCCTGAAGAGATAGCCAGGGATCTAGGGGTTCCCCACCAACTTGGTTCTCTGGACAACAATTCTAACC
Organism: Cebus imitator; assembly: GCF_001604975.1. NCBI lineage: Eukaryota > Metazoa > Chordata > Mammalia > Primates > Cebidae > Cebus > Cebus imitator. The sequence goes on along the minus strand of NW_016107374.1, from coordinate 4,727,094 downwards.
ATTAGCTGTGACTCAGTTGTCTCTCCTGACCTTACCTGTGACCCTCAACGTTGTAGTGGGAAGGCCTTGGGGCTTTCAAGCCACAAGGATGGAAATGCCAGCTCTGCCACTTACCAGTTTGGTACCTGAGTGAATGACCTGATCCTTCTGACCCTCAGATCCCTTATTTGTAAATTCAGTTGACAGTCATTTTTACTTAATCACGTTATAAAAGACTTAAAAAAAACCCCCAAAGATCATAGATTCCTGATTAAAGGACACCATCCAGGTATCGTTCCTTTAAAAAATATTCAAGTGACACCTATGACCTGGATGCTACTTAAGTGCCAAAGATACAGCAGTGAATAAGGTAGACAAAGCCCCACCTTTTGGGAGTGTGCCTTCTGGTTTAGGGAGCCAAAAAAGAAAGGATGAGTATTACAAGGTCAACTAAAGCAGGATCAGTAGTGTTTTCATAAATAAGGTAGCCATGGAAGGCCTCTTTGATGAAGTGACATTTGAGCAAAGACATGTGGGACATGAGGGCGCAGTACCTTAGAATATTAGAACAAAGGTGCTCTAGGCAGAAGAGACTGCAGGTGCAAAGGCCCTGGGGTTGGCATATTTAGAGAACAGCAAGGAGGCCCATGTGGGCAAAGCAGAGTGAGGTGGAAGATGAGGTCAGAGAGGTCACAGGAGCCTGATCATGTTAACGGTGGTAAGGATTCTACTCCGTGTAAGACAAGATCTATGGGTGGGTTTTGTATAAAAGAGCAATCTAATCTGACGTGGATTTTATGAAGACAACTCTAGTGCTTGTGTGGAGAGTAAACTATGAGGGCCCAGGTGGAGGAAGGGAGACCAGTTTTGAGATTATTGCAATAATAATTAGCACCAAGTTACTGATATTTTAGAGAAAAGAGAAATACAATATACTGGCTGTATGCATATGTTTTAAGACGTCATTGGATTTCAGAAACTTTTTTTAGAATCAAGGAAATATGAGACTTAAAAGTTTTCAATTGCAAAGGCTCATACTGGAAACCCACCATTTGTGTCTTTTATTTCTAAGCCTAATCTCCTTTGAAGCCTATAGTAGGTAGATAGTAACAACCATATTTTTGTAGCAGTATTCGGATTGTAATCCTAATAATTTTTTTTGAGATATCTGTGTATCAATCAAATGATAAAGTGAAATTTGAGCAGAGACATGTGGGATGTGAGAATGTAATACATGCAAATATCGGACCAGAGATATTCTAGGCAGAAGAGACTGCAGGTGCAAAGGCCCTGGGGTTGGCCATGCTTGGCATATTTAGAGAACAGCAAGGAGGTCCATGTGGCCAAAGCAGAGTGAATGACAGGAAGAGAGGTGGATGATGAAATCAGAGGGGTCTCAGGAGCCTCACCATATAAAGCATGGCAAGGATTCTACTTTGTGTAAGACAAGAGCTGTAGGTGAGTTTTTTTTTTTATAAAGGACGAATCTGATCTGATTTAAATTTTATAAACTCATTTGATTGATATGCAGATAACAAAACAAATTATTCAGGTTTTATTGCCCCAATTGGCTAGAAGTAGGGCATGTGTTCAGTGATGCATTATTGAATATGAGGTTCTGGTTAATCCAATGTTCTGATAAAGTGAGCTTTATACTTTGCAACATTTGGGGACAAAACTCTAACCCTAATGACACTGATGATGGTGTGGGAATTGAACCTTAAAAAATGATTTGGCCCCATGACAGCCCCTAGATCCTTGCAACTCAAAGTGTCATTTGAGCATCAGTGGATTGGCATCACCTAGGACTTAGTCCGAAATGCAGTCTCAGGTACTAGCCAGAATCTGCATTTTAACAAGATTACCAGGAGTTTTATATGTTTTTTTAAAGTATGAGAAGCACCAGTCTAATTTGAGAGATTTGACACCCACTACCCAAAATGAATAGTTCTTGAAAGTGGCTGCATCTTAGTTTCCCTGTGGTAGACAGACCCTAAGACGGCCTGCAATGATCTCACCTCTGAATATTTATACCATGAGTGTGGGCCGGACCTGTGGCTTGCCCTAGCCAATCGTGTATGGCAAAGGGCATGAGATGTCTCTTCTATAATTATGTTGCATAAGATTGTAGCTTCCATCTTGTTAGCTGCCTCTCTCCCTTGCTGGTTTTGATGAAGCAGGTTGGCACAATGAGGAGGCTCACGTGGGAAATAACTGAGGGCAGTCTCCAGTCAACAGCCAGCAAGGAGCTGAGGCTGACAGTCCTGCAACTTGCAGGAAACTGATTCTTGCCAACAACCTGAGAAGCTTGGAAGTGGATGATCCATCCACGGTTGAGCCTCCAGATGAGACCCCACCTCTTGCCAACATCTTGATTTCAGCCTCTTGAGACCCTGAAGCAGGGGCCATTCTTGGGCTCTTGACCTACAGAAACTGTAAGATCATAAGTGTATGTTCTTTGAAGACCCTAAATGTGGGGTACTTTATGTTACAAAGAAAACTAATGGAATCACCTAAGGAACTTAAACAAACACAATAACAACTACCAGCTTCATTTGACGAGCACAACTTCTGGCTCATCAAATATGAATCTCCAGGGGGTTGGTCCAAGCAGCAGTATTTTAGAAACTCTCCCCATATGATGTAGATGTGCAGCTAGATTTGAGGAGCCCTGCCCTGATGTTGTTCTTGGAAAATAGTCTCTGATGATTATAGGTTTACTGGGTACTCTCCTTCCCCCAGCATCTTCACCCCAATGTGCAGTCATTTGAGATTTCTGATTGTGCATACCCTAGGTTAGCAAGAGTTTAATCTTTTCCCCAGCTTTCTTCCCCTTGTCTCACTCTGGGGTGAGGGGATTCTGGTACCCTTGCTGTCAGAAAGATGAAGGCCTTTGGGAAGATGGCCCGCTGCAGGGATGTCTGATGGAGCCATCCATCCATGGGAAAGGCTACTTAGTGCAGAACCAAAGGCCCAAGAGGCCCAAGACTCAGTCCATGGGGGCTTTGAAATCGGAGCTTTCATATCATATTTACACATCTGAAACACATCAGAGGGTGAAGGACAACTGCAGGGTAATGGGTGGGAGGGTATCTGGCAAGAATAAATGTCTTGGGGACAGGATGAGAGACCTATGGTGATGTTCCTGTGACATCTCTCTGGGCCAGAGCATTTTGTTGGGGGAGGGAGAGTGGGTTGGGTGGCTGACATTGCACAGTCTGATGTTGGGAACACAACCCTGGACACCTCATGTTCCCTGGCTGGTGGCTTTATGACTCTGCCCACCATTCCCCTGGCTTATCCTGGGTCATGTTTTCCAAAGATAAGCAGTTAAGGGGCATGTCAGAGACAGAGGATTTATGGCTGGTAAAACTCAACTTCTCTGGCCTGGCTGTCCCCTGACCCTGCCCGGGGCTGCCAAGGCTGACATACAGAAGAATAACATTTACAAGAGGATTTCCAGGAAGAAGAGCAAAGAGGATTTTTAGGAAGCAGCACAAAGGGTGGGTTTATGCCTGAGAACCATGCAATCTTTAGAGCTGGAGAGGGCTTGGCCACCAATAATTGGGGCTGTAAAGTGGTCTAAGAGTTTTGATGCAAACAGCCCAGAATTCAAAACCTGGCTCTGTCACTTGGACAAGTGACTTAACAAACTTGAATGTTCTCATCTCTAAAATGAAAGTAACAGGAATAAATATTATAGAGGTTGACAGAATGCTTAATTAGGATGTAATATATGCAAATCTATGTAAATATCTGCACAAAAACAGTGCTCAATAAAAGGTAGCTGCAAAACTCACTTTTTCTTTTCATGACTTGGGGGCCTGAGCTAACCAAAGGGGATATTATATTCTTGGGATGTTATTGGGTAGGGTGCACACAAAATATCCCAGTAGAGGTCTGTCTGTTAGCTTATAACACCTGTGAGCAGCCTGCTGCACAGATTTAAGTTCATATGCATTTTTCTCCTCTGATTTTTCTCCTCGTTAGATCATTTATTATCTGTTGTTCCAAAGCTTGTTTGTTAAAGGTGTTTCCAATATGGCCCGATACCTTGTCTTGTGACAACACTTGGCCTTTCTTCTTAGCTGGAAAGTTCTTGAGGACAGCTCATTCATCATTCTGAACTGTGGGGTCACTGCTCAGCAAGGTATGAAGAGTAATTGCTAATGATAGGAATGATCATTGGGACAGTAGTAGCGAGGGCTCACTTTACATAGCATATTCTGTGCACCAAAGACTTCGCACCGATTTTTTTCTGTAAGTCTCACAGCTGTCTTAGGGAGTAGGTGTGTAATAATCCTCCCTTTGGCAAAACGAGAGCGTTGAAACTCAGAGAGATTCAGGTAAACTTGGCTAAGATTACAGGTGTGAAGAGTGTGCTCAACAAGGATAAAATACGATCCTGATCTACAACAAAATAAAATTCCTTGTCAGGAATCACATTAAACAATTGTGTTTTATCCTTTGCTATTGAAGAGTACGGAAACCAGATTAGAGTTTATTAAAGCTCTTCTTGAAAATGCCCTCTTCTGATTAATCCCTGTGAGCCTGTGAGAAGAGAGTTAGCGTGAGATGCTGACCAGGATGACACACTCAAGGCAAGGAAGGCGGATAGCCTCAGAGTGCAGCTGGAGGGAGCAGAAGGAGCCCTGATTTAGGAGTCAGATAAAGCGCAGCTCATGCTCTGGCTTTAGCTCTTAGAACTTAGGAATTCTATGTTTCAGAGCACATCATTCATCTTTCATTGCCTCAGTTTACCCCTTTAAGAAAATGGTGATAATAATAATTACTTTGAGAGTTGGAGGGAACTATCAAAAGAAGAGAAAGTGCTATTCAAACATGGAGTGTTAATATTATTCGGTTCCATCTGACTTTCCTGGGGAGTGTGTTCAAGTCATGCATACTGACCCCTTCCCCACCTTATTCCAACCCCCTAAACTCCAAAAATTCTCTTTATTTTGCTTAAGGAAACAAACAAACAAAACAAAACTCAAAACCCAGAGATAAAATATTTTCAAGGACTTCTTTTGCTGCTTGAGCAAGTAAATACACCTCTTTGACTCAGGCTCTTACCTGTGAAATTGAGCTGAGGTATGCTGTGACAACCTCACCAGTCTGTGATAGGTACTGACAGAGGCTGATCATGCAGAACCCTTGGCACCAAGGATGTGCTCAGTAAGTGTTTGCTCTATGATTAAAGATGGGTCTTTTCCAAGACTTAGAAGCCCCTTCAAGTCTCACCCTTGCTCTCCTTGTCCTGTCTCATTCTTTGTCCTCCACAAGCCCATTCTCCTTTCTGCCTCCAGCAATTCACCACCCAACCACAGGTCCTTTGCACAAGCTGTTCCCTCTGCCTGGCACCCTTCTCCTCTCCAATTCTGACTTTTTAAACTTTTACTCATTGTATTTCAGCCCTTAGCCTAAGGAAGACTTCCCCGATCAGTCCCCTCTCCTGAAATCTATGGTTAGATCTCTGTAAACACTCTTATCACGAAGGGTAACTTCCCCTCAGGGTATGTGTTCATAGTTTGCAATAATATATGTACTATAAACTGAGCTATTATTGCTATGATGGAAGAGATACTATCTATTTATTCTCCTTTTTGAATTCTCAGAGCCTGAAAGAGCTCCTGCCACAGAAGGAAGAGCAATAATTATTTATGGAAAGAATGAACAAATGAAAGAACAAATAGAGTGCTCTTTCTTATTGGGGTCCAGCAGCACAGTGGAGCTTGTGACATCCCTGTGTCCTGTTTCTCAGCTGAGCAGCCCGAATAGCTTGAAGTCACTAGATGAGATTTATGCTGCCCACAACTCCTGCTGTATTCCTGGGAAGCCAGGGAGCCACGTCCTCAGGGCAGATTCTCATGGTCCTGGGGGTGGGGAAAGTTGGCCACAGTGCTCCCCTCCTTGTGGTCTCAAAAAATATTTGCATGATGAATGGATGCCCCTAAGGGACATGCCAAAGAGAACATCTGTGAGCTGATTGGGATTGGTGGGGAGGAGAAAGGATGACCTCTTCTCAAACTTCTTCCACGCTCAGGGAAGCCCACCCAATAGTAAAACAAGTCACGCGCGGTGGCTCATGCCTGTAATCCCAGCACTTTGAGAGGCCGAGGCGGGAAGATCACTTGAGGCCGGGAGTTCGAGATCAGTGTGGCCAACATGGCGAAAACCCATCTCTATTAAAAATACAAAAACTAGCTGGGCATCGTGGCACGTGCCTGTAGTCCCAGCTACTCAGGAGGCTAAGACAGAAGCATTGCTTGAACCCAGGAAGTGGAGGTTGCAGTGAGCCAAGATCACACCACTGCACTCCAGCTGGGTGAACAGCAAGATTCTGTCTCAAAAAAAAAAAAAAATAGCGTAACCAAAATAAAAACAGTGGGGACCATTCACTGAGTGTTTCTCATATGCCTAGCATGGTGCCCAGCACAAAGAAGGGTCCTATAATTATCAAGGGAATGAGCGAATAAATATCAGACATTGTATTAAGCACTTTCCACGTGGAATTTCCTTTTATCCTCAGGGCAGCCTCACAAGGAAGGTTCTATTATTATCCCCACTTTATAGAAAAACGAACTGAGGCTCAGAGACATATGCAGCTGGGTCTCAGGCCTTCTCAGAAGCATCTGAAGGAACTCTTTTTTTGCCCTCTCTCAGCATTCACCATTTTACCCTTCCTAGCTACCAGCTCTGATATCCTGGGCTGCAATCCACAAGATTGACACATTGCACCCGCCTGTTCTCTCTCCTCACCCTTGACATTTGTATCAGGGCATGGGAGAATCTGTTCATGGACCTCCTGTAATTGATGAGCTTATAAAGTTTATAATGATAGCAGCAACCATTTACAGAGCCCTGCCCCGAATCTTTCTGCCATCTCTGAAAGGCAGACATTATTATTACACCCTGATATGGTCTGGATGTGTGTCCCCACCCAACTCTCATGCTCAGTTGTAATCCTCAGTGTTGAAGGTGAGACCTGTGGGAGACGATTGGACTGTGGGATTTCTCACGAATGGTTTAACACCGCCGTCTTGATGTGTGAGTGAGTTCTCAAGATAACTGCTTATTTCAAAGTGTGTGGTGTGGAAGACAGTGTGGTGATTCCTCAAGGAACCAGAAATAGAATACCATTTGACCCAGCAACCCCATTACTGGGTATATACCCAAAGGATTATAAAACATACAATTATAAAGACATATGCATATGTATGTTTGCAGTGGCACCGTTTACAATAGCAAAGACTTGAAATCAACCCAAATGCCCACCAATGACAGACTGGATAAAGAAAATGTGGCACATATACACCACGGAATACTATGCAGCCATAAAAAAGGATGAGTTACGTTCTTTGGAGGGACATGGATGAAACTGGAAACCATCATTCTCAGCAAACTGACACAAGAACAGAAAACCAAACACTGCGTGTTCTCACTCATAAGTGGGTGTTGAACAATGAGAACACATGGACATAGGGAGGAAAACATCACACAGTGGGGCCTGTCAGGGTTTGAGGGGGCTAGGGGAGGGACATCAAGGGGTGGGGGTGTTGGGGAGGGATAACATTAGGAGAAATACCTAATGTAGATGACGGGGGAATGGATGCAGGAGACCAGCATGGCACGTGTACACCTATGTAACAAACCTGCACATTCTGCACATGTACCCCAGAACTTAAAGTATAATAATAAAAAAAATGCCATAAAAAAGTGTGTGGCACCTCCTCCCACTCTCTCTTGCTCCTGTTCGGGCTCTGTGGGGTGCCTGCTCTCCCTTCACCTTCTGCCATGACTGTAAGCTTCCTGAGACCTCCCCAGAAGCTGGGAAGATGCCAGCATTGTGCCGTCTGTACAGCCTGCAGAATGGTGAGCCAATTAAACCTGCTCTCTCCATGGATTACCCAGGCTCAGAGATTTCTTTATAGCATTGTGAGAACGGCCTAATGCATACCCATTTTAAACACGTTAAAGATGGGAAAATAGTCTCACAGAGGTAAAATGAAGTGGCTGGCCTTGCCTCACTCCTATTAGTTTTTAGGTCTGCCAAACTTGGTGGCCTAAAACAACAGAAATATATTCTCCCACAGTGTGAGAGGCAAAATGTCTGAAATCGGGGTGTTGGTGAGGCTGTGCTCCCTCCAAACGTCCTAGCAGGGATCCTTCCTCCCCTCTTCCAGTTTCTGGTGGCTCCAGGCATCCCTCAGCTTGTGACTCCATCACTTGTCTCTGCCTCTGTCTTCATGTGAACTTCCTCCCTGTGTGTCTGTCTTCTTTTTTTCTGTCTCTTATGAGGACCTCTATCACTGCATATAGGACCCAACCTAATTCTGGATGATCTCATCTAGAGAACTTCACCTTTATTATCTCTGCAAAGACTCTTAGGTCCAATAAGGTCATATTCCGAGATTTCAGGTGGATGCATTTTTTTTTGTGGGGGGGAGGGCAGGGCACTACTCAACTCACTGCAACATCCCTACCAGTTATTGAAGCAGAGAGTTAATACCAGACAAGACGAATTCCAAAGCCCATGCCTTTAACAGTCACACAATACCAGGATTGTTGCTGTAGAAGATTTACAATGACAGTGAGTGTTCTTTAACCAGTTTGGAACCTGGGGCCTGCAGCTCTTGACTCTGGCTTCTCTTTATGTGTGGATCTGTGTCTGCATCAAATATAGGCTTGCAATTTTCCAAAAACAGAGAAGAAAGTTGACTTGGCATTGAGGTTCACCCTTTCCCGCCTCACCACCACGTACAACTGGTCCAGCCACTAGGCATGTTCATGGGCTGTTCCTGCCTCTGCACCCTAATCCATTTCATGCTCCCAGCTGTCTCCTCATTTCTTGTCTCCTGTCCTAGCTGGAAGTCTTTTTTTTTTCATATATATATATACTTTAAGTTCTGGGGTACATGTGCAGAATGTGCAGGTTTGTTAGGCAGGTATACACGTGCCTTGGTGGTTTGCTGCATCCATCCCCTCACCATCTACATTAGGTATTTCTTTTAATGTTATCTCTCTCCGATACCCCCACCTCCCACCCTATGACAGGCCTCAGTGTGTGATGTTTCCCTCCTTGTGTTCATGTGTTCTCATTGTTCAACTCCCATTTATGAGTGAGAACATGTGGTGTTTGGTTTTTTGTTCTTGTGTCAGTTTGCTGAGAATGATGGTTTCCAGCTTCATTCATGTCCCTGCAAAGGACATGAATTCATCCTTTTTTATGGCTGCATAGTATTCCATGGTGTATATGTGCCACATTTTCTTTATCTAGTCTATCTTTAATGGGCATTTGGGTTAGTTCCAAATCTTTGCTACCATGAACAGTGTCTCAACAAACGTGTGCATGTGTGTTTATAACAGAATGTTTTATGATCCTTTGGGTATATACCCAATAATGGGTTGCTGGGTCAGATGGCATTGCTATTTCTGGATCCTCAAGGAATTGCCACACTGTCTTCCGCAATGGTTGGACTAATTTACACTCCCACCAACGGTGTAAAAGCGTTCCTATTTCTCCACATCCTCTCCAGCATCTGTTGTCTCCTGATTTTTAAATGATTTCCATTCTTTGAAGTCTTTGTGTTGGCATTTTAGGCTTGAGAAGAGGAGGAGGGAAGGGAAATGCTAAGATAACCCCTCATGAGGATGTGCAGTTTACAAGCCAGCTGCTTGTAGCACAAAAGGAAATTAGGAGATCAAAAAATAAAAGAGGTCTGTGCTAGCCCGGCTTGCTTGGCTGGGTTTGTCAGCTATAAAACAAATTGCCCATTGAGAAAGGGTGTGACTTACAGGGAGTAACACAGGGAGTTTCTTTGTGGTGATAGAGAAGTTCTGCATCCTGGCCCTTGGGAGGCTTACCTGTCAAATGCTTATGCATATTTTACCCAAACGCTTTCCTTCTTGGAAAAGGAGGTTAAAACTTGTCTTGTACTTTTTCTAGCTTCTTTGAGGTAGTACAATGCTATGGCTAAAAATCAGGCTCAGGAATCAGATCTGAGTTGGAAACTAAGCCTTCCCTATTACTGGCTGTGCAATTTTAGGTAAGCGACTCACCTCTTCTGAGCCTCAGTTTTTAATTTCTATAAGGTGGTATTGACCCCAGGCTTATTGTGAGGATTCAATAACCTGCTAGAGATACAGTGGCCAGCATGGTACCTGGCACACGATCAATACTGAAGAAGATGTCAGTGATGACTACCGTTATGACTTTTCAGCCTCACACAGCTCTTATTTAAGTCATCATCATTTCATTTCTCCTTAGAGCGGGAATGAAATGGTGATTCATGCTCTTCATCCCACCCAAACAGGGTGGTTGGCCTGAGTTCCCGGTACTCAATGTCCCTGTGCTTTGATCCCATCATGAGCTTGGGCTACTTATTCGCATTTCACCAAGGAGCACACAACTTCTTTCTCTGCTGGTTTGTTCTTTCCTGTTTGCCGAGAGCTGATGTCATTAGTTTAACGCAGACTCCCAGACATCAGGGGTTGCGTCTCTGTAACTCTCTTTGTATTTATACTACATGGATGCTTAATACTGTCTGGTGGCGATGGTGTATTACAAATGACAGCGAGTCAAGAATGCCCCTCTCCTGGCCTGAATCTGCCAAGGGGGTTTTGAACCATGATTTTTTCCACAAACAGTTGTTTAGCACACATTGAGTTCTAGGTGGAAGGGATGCAATGATGATCAACTTAGGTCTCCATGTTGTTTATATTAGCATAGGTCCTAATCTTGCTTATTTGTGTGCATGATCTGAGCTCTTTGAGGTCAAGGGCCATGTCTTGACCCCTCTCACAAATTTCAGTGCTTAGTACAGTATCTGGCATATAGTGGGTGTTAGATACTTCTTGGTTTTATTTATTGTTGATCCGAGGATTAGTTTTAAACTATTTACTATAGGCTAGGCTCTGTGCTAGACATTGAGAACACAACAGTGAACCAGGCAGGCAGTCATCTGGAGGTGACAGATATGTAGATGAGTAATTAAATTCTGGCAAGGATTTGGCAGTTCTGGGGTGGAGAGTTGGTGGGACCGTAGAGGACAGGTCAGCCAGCTCTACCTGGAGGAGGAGAATGCCTGCAGCCTTTGCATTGAGTCTTGGTGGAGGAGGAGGAGGAGTCCCTCATGTGGAGGATGGAAACAATGGTATTCCAAGCAGAGGAAACAGCATGTACATAGTCACAGAGGTGAGGAAACAGCCGGAGCTTTGGGAACAGCAAATGACTGATGACCAATGCTCAAAGGATGAGTAACGGAATGAATCTGGAAAGGCAGTTTGAAGGTAATAGGTAGCTATGGAAGAATGTACATGAAATGTTCTAGTCTTGTTCTCAAAAGACCACTGTGGGGGTTGAATGGAGGATGATTGGGGCTGGTAAAGAAATCCTTCTCTGACCCCCTTGGTGAACTTCGTGGAGAATCCCAGAGCCAGAAGCTCTTCAGTGGGCCAGTGAATCAGCTTTCTGAACAAAACTTACTGACCTGATGTGTAGTGTTCTCCAGTTCCCACGGTGAAACTATTCCCAGCATGGCTGTCTTCAAACTACCAACACGGTGTCCCTGAATGCAGAGTTGGGAAAGAGATGTGCACGTACTTGATAAGCATGGTGGAAAATATTGGAGCCAAAAAGGCTTCATTCTGTCTTTTAGAGAGCTTCTGTAAGGGTCCACAGGGACAATGTGCGAGAAGGGAGCTTTGGAAATTGTAACTCAGATATGAGGCAGTGGTCTGTGTGGGTTTGCTGGTGTTCAATCTGTTCTTCCCACATTATTACCTAGCATTATTCTGGACAGGTTTATCTCTCTTAGCCATGTGGTTTGGGTAGGACTGCCCCAACACCAGCTTCAAGACCCAACTGATGCAAGCCAATGTGCAAATCTTCCTTCACTGTGCCCCCAGCCCAGATCACAATCATTGGCTCAGGATTGAGTATGGAACCAATCCAGGCCTATGAAATGCAAGAAGACATTTGTTTGGGTTTTTGACAAAGACAGGCTTCTTTTCTCCTTGGAGAAAGCTACCAGAGGAGACCTTCTTTCCTCCTCGGGCTGGGGGAAGCCATGTGTTCGCCGTATTGCTAATGGAAAGGAAGTTTCTAGAGCATCAGAGGGTCTTGTGCAGATCTCCAAATGTGTATAAACACTGTTTAAATCGAACAGTTTCCAAGGCAGAATGGAGAGAGAGAGGAACTGGGTCCTTGTTTGAACTGATGGGTCCTTATTCTAACTTGCTTGATCTGACATGAATTTTTTTGTTTTGTGAACCAATAAATCCTCATTTTTGGTTAAGCCAATTTGAGTTGTATATCTGTCCTTTTTTTATAGATGGTATGCTTCTGACTATCACTGGCAGCCCCACTACCACCATCAGGACCCACTTAATGTATGAAATGACCAATTCTGAATGGGCAGCATGCTTATAAGGCATGTTGTAAGAGGGTATAACCTCAAGAAGGTTTTAGTCCATACAGTTCACTCCATTATTGGGTAGAAGGGGCTGTGAATCCACCCCCCTGCCATGGGATTCTAAATATCAATTGGGTTTTAATTTCATGATTATTTAGACAAATACATATTAGCATCTACTATGTGTTAGGTTCTCTTGCAGGGGTTGGGAAGCAGAAGAGATAAAAAATATACCTCTGTGAAGAGCACACACTTTTCCACCTGTTCCTTATTTGAATTTCAGGCCATCTGAAGCAAGTAGCACACATCAGATTTCCCTCTTTCTGCAGAAGAGGAAAGGAAGCCTGAGAGAGAAAAGTGACTTACTTCAGGCCTCCAGCTTCTGTGTGGCACAGCAGGTGCAGGATACAGTTCTCTTAACTCTTTATAGGGAGCCCATTCCGTTCTGGTTGGAAGTCTTTGTACTATACCTGCAAGCCCATGTGGGATCCTCTTATCCTTTCTTTTCTGAGCACACTGTTTGTTCCAGATCTTTTCTGCTTGCCCCTCCAGCTCCATTCTCCATCTTCCATTGCTCTCTGCCTAGGAAGCTGGTCCATGAGGATGGCACTGTGGACTCCCTTGCCCTCTGGCTTCTAGGTTGGGCTTGACCAAGGGCATCTTGGAAGAGGGGTGATAGGAGGAAGAGAGATTGCTCACTTGACTCTTTACTTGGGTTACCTTGGTCTGGTTGGGTCTTTGAACTCAAAGCCCCTACTTTTCTCCAGGAATCCCTCCTCCTGGAGGGACACTTTCTCCTGGAGAGTTGCCATTCACCTCTCTTTCTCTGGTTCTGGTACCACCCCCAATTCTCCTCCTTTAAGCTCTAGAGATGGTAACAGTTCTACTGTGACTGGGTACCTCATTATGGCTCCCTCAACCCTTCCCATGCATTTAAATTGAATTAGCCTAGGTAGTGGGTAGAGTGATAGTCTCAAAAAGACATGTCCACAACCTCCTCCCTGAAACGTTGAACGTGGAAACAGGATCCTTGCAGCTGTAGTGAAAGACCTTGAGATAAGATCATTCTGGAATACCTGGGTGGGCTCTAAATCCTATGACAAGTGTCCTTACAAGAGACAAAGGAGAGACAAACAAGGAGAAGGTGAAAAGGCCACCTGAAGACAGAGGCAGAGGTTGGAGCGAGGCAGTCACAGTCAAGGAACACCTGGAGCCATTGGGAGCAGGAGAGGCAAGGAGGACCCTCCCTTGGAGCCGTCAGGGACAGTGTGATCCTGTCGACATCTTGATTGCAGACTTCTGGTCCCCAGGATGGAGAGAATAAATTTCTGCGGTTTTAAGCCACTTGGTTTGTGGTCGTTGGTGGCAGCAGCCACAGAAAACTACACTATTTTCAAATTATTCTAATCTGGGTGTTCTATTTCCTGCCGGAACTCTTATAGATACTTTACTTAAAATACAAGTAGGTTCGGAGGTGTCATTTGTGACTGTGATGAGGAAGAGAGTGGCAAGGGAAGGAGGGGTTTGCTTAAGAGTCTGCATTCCCAGAGAAGGTTGGCTTTTCCTACCAAAACCCAGATCCCTGTCATTGGTCAAAAAATATGTACTAAGCACCTGCTGTGCAACAGAGACAGATTGCTACAGCAGTAAGTAGGACACACATGGTCTGTGCCTTTATAGTTTATGGGTTAGAGTGACAGGATATCACAATGACTTAAAAGCTATAAACTGGGGCACAGTTCTTGTTATCTAAGGCTGAGTCACAAACTGCCCCTAGACTTTGTGGCTTAAGATGACAGCAATCTTAAAACAACAATGGTAGCAATGTTGCTCACAAATCTGCACTTGAGCTGGACTCAGTGGGGAAAGCTTGTCTCTTCCCCATGTGACGTTGTTTGGGTTGGCTAGGGGCTGGGAGATCACTTCCAAAGTGGCCTATTCATGTGATTGGCAGGCTGGTGCTTACTGTCAGTTGGGAGCTCAGCTGGGGCTGTTGGCTGAGAGGCCTCAGTTTACCTCCACATGGGCTTCTCCATGTGTCCTGGGCTTCCTTACAGCATGGAGACTGAGTTTCAAGGGTGAGTGTCCCAAGAGAAGCTGGCAGAAGTGGCATGGTTTCCTAAGCCAGCCTCAGAGGGCATGCTCTGTCACTTTTGCTGTATTCTACTCATGGGGACAGTCATAAAGTCCCTCTTAGGTTTAAGGTAGGGGAACTAGACTCCTACATGGACATTTTCAGATGTGTTTAAAAACCAGCATCTACCTTGGTTTATGGCATCAAGGGAGGCTTCCTTGTAAACACATTTCTTCAGCAGAGATGTGAAAAATAGGAAGTTATCCAGGGAAAGAGAGGGTAGGAAGAGCCTTCTATACCATCAAGAGAGAAAGTCATTAGGACAGATGAGAACATGTGTTTTGGAGGCTTGGAGAGGAAGACAGTGTGACTGAGGCAGAGAGTGAGGGAGAACAGACATGAAATAAGAACAAAGAGGTAGACCTGTGGATCAAGTTAAGGCTTCTGGACTTGACCCTGAGTATGAAGGGAAGCCCATCAAAAGGCAGAGCAGAGACACTATCAGATATGTCTTTTAGGAAAGCCACATTGGTCACAATGTAGGAAATGGCTTGAAGTGGCACCAGCAGGGAGGGTGCTATGAGAGTGGTCCAGATGAGAGATGTTGGGGGCTTAGAATAGGTGGTGCAGAGGGGATGGAGAAATGGATGGATTAGACATGATAAGTAGGTAGCATTAGCAGGAGTTGGTGGTTTGATATGTGGTATGGATGGAGAGGAAGGATCAAGAAATACTTGGGATGATTTGACTGAATAATTGGTCCTAATTCTTGAGTTCCTTGAAGATATATGACACATTCACCACCCTGACATGGCCTCATGATTGGGTGGGGGTACTTTCCTGCCCCTTGACTCTAATACTTGCTGGGGACTTGTTTTGCCCAATGGAGTGCTAGTAGGTATGATGTGAGCAGAGACTTGGAACATGAGCAGAGATGTGGAACGTGCTTATGCAGTTGCCTCCGACCTCTTGTCTCCAGGTCCAAGTAGCTGCTGCTGTTTCTATAAAAGTCATGCAGTCCTGAGCTGATGACATCATGGTAAGAGCTAGACATGAGAATATATGTACTCATTAGACATTTTAGTACTTAAGTAATATATTAAAGAGAGCAGGAAGCAATGTAGTGTAGTAGCAATGTTTGTATCTGAGAAGGAGTTGTAGTCCTGGGCTCTGGAATGTGACACGTAGAGCAAGCTACATGATCTAAGTGACTGCTGGTACAGGGAGGGTGAAAGATACTTGAAACGGATCTAAACCCAGTTTATAGCCTGGAGCCCAGAGTCAGAATCTAGAGCATTAAGTTCATCCTAGCTCAGCCGGTTGTAGTCAGTTCACAGACCTGTGAATGTGAGAACAAATGAGGGTCTTTATAATGAATTTTGGCGTTGTTTGTTAAGCAGCACTATTGTGGCATACCTGACTAATAAAGATGGCTTGGGTCATTTAGGCAATGGCTTTTCTATGTTGGATTGCCATCACTTGTGGGTTTGCTAAAACAGTCAACCCTCTAATTTCAATTTTGCAGTCGTGTGCCTACCGTGAACCTCTTGGGAGCTTAACTCTGTTATTTCTTTTTCTGGTCACCTCTGTATTCCATGCTGGATGGGACTTGTGAGTATGTCATTTGAAGCAAGACCCATGGGACAATGAATCAGAAAATCAGGAAGTCCTTTTTCCCACTGCCTCTCACCTCACTTTTCTGCTGCCTGTTAAGCCAAGTGATTTAGAATACCTCAGAGCTTGAAGTGACTCAAAATTTATTTGGGGGAAGGACACATGGATGGTGACATGTGGGAGAAGTTACTTATCTTAACCAGATGCCCAACATTGGTGATGTCATTGAAATGGAGGAAGATGGAAGCCCACCAAATCAATATGGGACATTTCCTCTAGGAAACAGTGGGCCCTGATATATTAAGTGTTTGACTGCGTTGAGCACGAACACAACTTAGCTTTTCTTTTTATGAAAGCAATAAGCATTTATAAAATTCCACCCCTTCCACCCTTCACCTAACTTATAAGCCCTTTAGCTATAACCTTCTTGTGACCCTCAGTTTATATAGACCCAAGTCATTTAAAACTCAATCCAAAGTGAAACACGTTTCAGTCATGGTAAAATTAATTCCCTCAGTCTTCATTGGTCTGAGACCTCGTGGGGGGATCTGTGGTTTAAGGAGGGGCTGGGGAAAAGGAAAAGAAGGAGAGTTTTGTGAATAGAAAGGGGGCTTCTAACAGGAAAGATATTTTTAAAGCTGCATTTGGGTACCGTTCCGTTTGGAAGGAATTTGTTATAATGGCAATATATAAATCTTTGAATGGTCTCATAAATCATAGCTTTATGCCCAGCCAATCAGAAGCCACGAAAACCTGGCACTGTGGAGCATTCAGTTGTTGCTAGAAAGATCCTGTGTGGCTCCTTGGAAGTGGAATCGGAAAATCTGGCTACACTTGGGGGTGTGTGGAATGTCTTGAATTACTTCTCAAACATTTTAGATTTGATAAAACCCAAGACACAGCTTTTCCAGCCCCATTTCCCTTCTCTCCCACCCCCAATAATTATTAAACCCATGTGTACATCAAGAGAAGCTTAATCCATGTGTTTCTGATTCATTTACACTTAACTCATCAAAATGTTGTTTTTATAGGGCTGTTTGTTGTCCAAAAAGCCTTTCCCCCTAAGCTTGAAAGCTTAACTTCTCAGAAGCAGGAAGTTGCCTTTTGCCAAGAGTAAATGGGTGACAAGTCCAAGGGGCTCGGTTTTGAAGTATGTGCAACGAATGTTCAAACAGGTTCTGAACAGAGCCAAATCTACTTTTCTATCTCCAAGAAATCTCGAGAGAGCCACGGGGCGGAAGTTTCAAGGAACATCATCTCGTTCCAAACTGCATGAAATTGCATTCCAATGAGAAGCATGGCCAAACCTAGCAGAATACAAAATGCAGGGATGGAAGGAGATGGACGACAATGACCTCGTGAAATGAGAGAATTGTCTTGAAAGGGAGCAATGTTACGGAAGATGCTGATTTCGGCATTCCCTGTCTGAAGTGCTAACCTCATTGGGTTTTTGCTCTGCACCAGGTACTGAAGTTTATACTTTTCATGTGCATTCACTCACCTGACACCTGATGAAGAAGGGATTTTACAGAGGAGACAACTGAGGCATGAACGAAGTGAGTGATGTGATGGAGATCGTTCACCTAAGATGCTGCAGAGCTGGGATTTGAACCTAGTCTGTCTGCCTCTGGAATCGGAGCTGGTAAATATCACTCAGCACTTTGTGGCTCATTTGTGACTGGCACATCCATTGAAGAAAAATGGTTAGAAGTCCTACTATGTGTCCCTCAGTGTGCCAGTCCCTGAAGATACTATACAAAGGAAGTAGTAGAGTCTCTGCTACATTAAGTTCCCATGGAACTTAATCTGGTGGTGGAAGACAAGCATAAAACAAGCAGTTGATCTGAGCTCTGAGAATTGCACAAAGGTAACGCACAGGTATACTGATGGGGGAGGGAGGGGTGGCACTTGGTCTGGGAAGCAGGGGAAAACTGTCTTGTGTAAGTGACATTTTATCTCAGACTGGAAGACTGTTGTTATGGGTTCAACTCCATCCTCTTCTTCCCAACATTCATATGTCAAAGTCCTAACCCCTAGACCTCAGAATGTGACCTTATTTGGATATGGTGTTGTTGCAGGTGTAATTAGTTAAGATGAGGTTAGGGTAGAGTAGGGTGGGACCCTGATGTAATATGACTGGTATCTTTATAAACAGGGGAAATTTAGAGACAGACACACACAGGGAGAAGGACATGAGAACAGAAGGCAGAGATCAGAATGGTATTTCCACAAGCCAAGGAGTGCCAAAAATTGCCAGCAAATCACCTTCAAAAGGAGCATGACATCTTGATCTTGGACTTTCATATTCCAGAACTGTGTTTTATCCACTCCCATTGTGATACCTTGCCATGGCAGCCCTTGCAAATGAATACAGAGGAGAAGGTGCCAGCCAGATAAGAGAGTGGAGAATAGGAAGGAGGGGAGAAGAAAAGGCACCCGGGAAGAAGAGCTGGCATGTGCAAAGTCCCCAAGGGAGGAAGAAGCTTGACACATTTGGGAAGGTGGAACCAGGGAGAGGGGAGGTTGGAAGATGAGGCAGGTGGAACTAGATTCTGGCATCTCTACTAAACAATGTGGCATTTTATATGAAGGATGGTGTGAAACTAGTGAAGAAGGGTTTTAACCAAGGGGCAGACACAATTGGATCTGAATTTTAAAATCATTGCTCTGCTGCTGTTTGGAAACTGAATTTTGGGGGTGGTAGGAAGGAATAACTGTAGGACAGTTTAGAACCTATTATGTTTGTGCCCAGGAGTTTCAGCTGAATTCTTCAGATTGGCTATTCTTCTAAACCGACCATTTTGATCAATCCATTTCCCTACTCAGACACATCTATTCATTCATTGTTTACAGTGTGCCAGGCTCTGAAACTGTGCTGTTCAATATGACAGCCACTGGCTACGTGTGGCTTATTTAAATTAAAATTCCATAAAATTAAAGACTCACTTGCTTCATCTGACTGAGATGCACCTATGTGCCTACTAGCCACATCACATCATTCACAGAAAGTTCTGTTAGACAGCTCTGGTCTAGGGAAACAAAGAGGAACAGGGCACCATCCCTACCTTGCTTCTGGATCAGTAAAAGAGCCCCCGACAACTAGATTTCACAGACCAGCAAAAACTTTTAAAAATACACTAAGAAAAGGAACAGGCAATTCACAGACTGGAAAAATATCTGCACTGCCTATGATTGGCATGGGGCTCCGTAAACAATATTTTAAGATCTCCCCAAATCAGAAAATGAGAGAACAACTCAGTAGAAAAATGCAAGAGACTTGAACAGGGATCTTTTAAAAGAGAATATCTGAATGGTCAATACATTGATGAAAAGGTGCTGAATCCTACCAGGAGACAGAGAAATGCCCATTAAAGCCACAACAGGGTGCTACCCACACCCACCAGAATGGCTGAGATGGAAAAGATGAACAATATCAGACTCAGGACATACATCAGAGTTTCTAGAATTAAGGCGACCCATACTAAGTGTTGGCAAGCATGTGGAGTGACTCAAGCTCTCATAAATGTAGGTGTGAGTGTAATTGGCATAGCCTCTTTGGAAAGCAGAATGGTGCTATCCACTAAAGACAGGGCAGCTTTATAATTTATTATCCAAACCAGTTCATTTTCAGCAATGAAAGGGGGACGTGTCCACTGATTCCACAGGCACTGATTGGGTCAGTCCTTGAACATACAACTAACCTAATCAAAATAGATATTCACGTGTCTGATCCAGCAAATCCACACCTAGGTTTTTAGGTACATGTATATATCAAATGGAAATGTATGCACAAGTGACAGAAGGTTCCTGGTGGCGCTATTTGTAGTAGCTCCAAACTGACAGCAACCAGAATGCCCTTCATGCAATGCAATACTGTGCATCATCAAAAACGAATGAATCTGTGTCAAATACAACAACAGGGAGGAATGTTAGAAATATATTGGGGCCAGGGACAGTGGCTCATGCCCATAATTCCAGCACTTTGGGAGGCACAGACAGGCAGATGGCTTGAGGCCAGGAGTTTGAGACCAGCCTGGGCAACTTGGCAAAACCCTGTCTCTACAAAAAACACAAAAATTAGCTCTATGTGGTGGCACACATTTGTGGGCCCAGTTAGGAGTCTGAGGTGGGAGGATCACCTGAGCTTGGGAGGCAGTGGTTGCAATGAGCCAAGATCGTGTCACTGAACTCTAGCCTGGGCAATGGAGTGAGATCTTGGGAAGGAAGGAAGGAAGGGAGGAAGGGAGGGAGGGAGGAAGGGAGGGAGAAGCTTGACACATTTGAGAAGGTAGAACCAGGGAGAGGGGAGGTTGGAAGATGAAGCAGGTGGAACAGATCCCTGTTCAAGTCTTTTGCATTTTTCTAGAGTTGTTCTCTCATTTTCTGGTTTGGGGAGATCTTAAAATATTATTTACAGAACCCCGTGCCAGTCATAGGCAGTACAGATATTTTTCCAGCTCTGTGAATTGCCTTTTCCTTTTCTTAGTATATTTTTAAAACTTTGTGCTGGTCTGTGAAATCCAATTGTCTGGGGCTCTTTCACTGATCCAAAAGCAAGGTAGGGATGGTGCCCTATTCCTCTGCATTTCCCTAGACCAGAGTTGTCTAACAGAATTTTCTGTGAATGATGTGGCTAGTAAGCACATAGGTACATCTCAGAAGGAAGAGAAAGGAAGGAAGAGAAAGGAAGAAAGGAAATGAGAAAGAAAGGAAGAAAAAAAGACAAAGAAAGAGAAAAAAGAAAGGAAAATGTTGGTTAAGAAAACCCAGGTGTGAAAGAATATATCACTTACAATCCATTTAGAAAACTAAAGTCAGGGCTTTGTGTTGGAAATCAGGGTGGTGTTTTCCTTTGGGGAGGAGGGAGGTGATGACAAGGAGAAGTGCCAGCAGAGGGGCTTCTGGGGTGCTGGCAATATTTTGTTTTTTGACCTAAATTGTGGTAACACAGGTATTCATTTTGTGATAGTTCAGCTGTACAGCTGCATTTTGTGCCCTCTTCTGTATATGTGCTACATTTCACAATTAAAAATCAATGCTTGTCATAGGATTGTCAGGTTTTTATTTTACCTAATAAGTAAATCTAATAGATTGATGCTTACCTTCCTTTAAAGTCATCACTTCATAAGAGATAAAAAATTCAGCATCAAAGTAGAAGGGATATAATTTTAAAATTAAGAGCAGAGCTATAAAATAAGTGTCTCATTTTGACAAACTGACGAGACTGATGATGTAACTTTGATCAGTTCACAGAGAGCCAGTGGAAATGTTTCCGCAGACCCACTTTTGGAAACCGTTGGTTTAGTGGGGTCCCGTCACTTACACAAGGCTACCAAAGTCTCTTCTTTGGAACTAAAAATGTCCTTTATAATAAGTTAGGGAAGTGCAGGGATTAAACAAGGTCTAGTAGGTTTCCTTGCTGCAGGACTTATCAGAGCCTTTACTACACTAAGATGCACTGTGGCTCTCTAGGAGATAGATAAAGAATGCAGCATTTCCCAACCGTATGTGTTAACAGAACCATGTTTCTGTTGAACCATATCTAGGGACAAGTGGTCAAAGGGACATACTTTGGGGACCCTAAGCCTATAGCAGAGGTCAGTAAGCCAAGGTCTACAGTCTGGATACCTGTTTTTATACTGTTTTGTTGGATCACAGTGATGACTCTTCACTTACATATTGTCTATTACCTGTGACAACAACAGTGAAGTCATTGTGACAGAGACCATTTGAGGCTCACAAAACCTAAGATATTTACTATTTGAACCTTTACAGACAAAATTTGTTGACCCCTGATCTAGAGGACAAAGTTTCAACTCTTTTTCTTAGAGTTCAAAACTATCTAGAATCGGCCCCAACCCAGCCTGCTTTTTGATGTTATCTTTATGAGTTTGCTGTGTATGAAAGATCTGCTTCTGTCCTCTACATTCAATGAAACCCTTCTACTCTTTATCTTTCCCAGGTCATCCTCACTGGCTGGACTAAAGGACTCATTTCTCACTCCTGTCCCTTTTCCATTCCACAAGTGCCTATTCCATGAAGCCTTCCCTGATTCTCCGTCTCCATGCAGCTCAGGAATTTGGCTTCCTGGATCTCCCATTGCTTTTCCTCTTTAATGCGGTTACTATAGGTGGACCCTATATTATTTAGGATTAGGTTGTTTGCAACAAACCTCCAAATTTTTTTTGCATAAATAAGCTAGATATTTATTTCTTTCCCTTTTAAAAGTTCAGAAGTAAGCAATCAAGATCATTGCTGTTTTGCCATGGATAGCCTCCACATCCAAAGTTACCGCGTGGCTCAAGATGGCTGCTCTGGCTCAAGCCATCATACTCTTATTCCAGTCAGAAGAAAAAGCAAAGCTGCTTTTGCTTTGACTGAAACTTAGAATGTAATTACATGATTATACCTAGCTGTAAGGGGAAGCTGAGAAATGAAGGTCCCCCCCACATCCCCAGGCATCATGGTTCTAAGGAAGAAGGGGAGTCTACGCTATGGAAGGAAACCAATCATGTGTCTGCGCAGCAGGCGCTTTGGTCTATTTTAGCTTATTATTCTAGCATATTACCTACAGCTGCAGACATATGTGATTTCTGCCTTCTTAGCATTCATTCTTCCTTCTCCTAGTAATGTGACTCTAGTTTTGTTTTGGGAGAACTTTCTCCCCCAGCTGGGGATGTTGATCAAGGTGCTGTCCTTTCCTTAGTAAAGGGGTGAGAATGAGACCCAGGAAGATCAGCTGGACTCTCCAGAAAACTGAAGTCTTGAATAGAGTGATGCAAAGACTGAAAATGGGTTGGAGATCCATTGACCCAGATGGCCATGACCCAGATAATCATGACTTGAAGAATGTCACCATTGGTTCCTCCTCCCTTGCCACAGTGCCTTGCGTCCTGTCTTTTCTGAGTCTTTTCTTCAGGGTTCATGAGCCTATTCATTCATCTTCCAAGAATGTCCTGCTTTGCTTATGTAATCCAGAGTTGGTATCTGCTGCCGACCACTGAGAAAATCCTCAGGAATACACTTGTAGACTCAGGCCCTCAAAATGGGTGGATGGAATTAATATGAATCACAGAACTTCCCTTTGCCAGCCTCAGAAAATGGTTCTGTTTGGATTGGATTAAGACATAGACGGTTCGTTCAACATGAGGCACCGTTCAAAGAGGAAGAAACCGCTGAACTCATGGGGTTTCAGTTGTCACAACCCGAGTCTCCCAACCTAAGAGGGTCTCATTTTTTACTTGTTTGTCACATTCACACATTTGAGATGGAGAATGTTAAAAAAAAAAAAAAAAAACCCAGTCCACTTCCTGGAGGCTCATGCCAAAATATTTTTCTGCAATGAATTATTTATCATTGGATGCTCACGGGTCTAGATCTTTGCCAGGGTTGCCCTCTGCTAATGGTGGTATGTTTATAACTAGACCAACAAAGTCATGCCCATCTCATCGCAGCCACCACCAACACTACTTTGTCTTAGGCCCCAGAGGCTCTTAAGAAATTTAGGCAAATGACAACTGAAGAGCAGGCTGTGTTCCAAAAATTTATTGTAAATTGTTTGACATGAAGGAAAGGCATTTCGCCACAGAAGCAATGCTATGTCTGTGCAAAGTGGTACATAGAGAAGGGTCCCATTTTTGTTACACCCCCAATACACACCACACTCATGTGTATGTTCACACACACACACAATCATATATCTAACCATGCCTATGTAAAGCCATGTGAGGAAGTGGAAGAAATCACACCAGATTGCTAATGTGGGTATCTCTGAATAATGGGATAGTGAGCAATTTCTTTTTCTACCTCTTATTTACATTAAAAAAATTTCCTTTCAAGAAGCACAATTACTTGAATACTTAATCCACAAATGATTACATGCTTACAACAAGAGAAGATATATTATCAAGGGTAGTGCGTCCTCAGGAGAGCACTACTCTAATAATTTAATTGCAGTGGTTTTAGAATATTAACATTTATAAACCAATGCAAACTTAATGCTGATTCTTTAAGGAAGCTTATTTAAAAAATGGTTTCTTAGCGTAGCAGTAGGCTGAAAGCTGTATGAATAAAAGCACTGTTTGCTTGCATATGGTACCCCCAGTGTTAAGCAAGTAATAAAGGGGAAGAAGACAGGAAAGAAGAAACAGAGGGGACATGTGGTATGGTAGAGAGCGCTTTAGAAGACAGAGTCAACATTTTAGGCTTTCCCCTAGAGCTCTGTCTTCACCAAGATGTGTGACCTTGGGCAGTCATTTCTCACCTGAGTCTTGCTTATCTATCTGCACAATGAGAAGATAGGGCTACATTTTTTTAGATCAGTGATTGGCAAACTCTGGCCTGTGGGCCAAATCTGGCCCACTACTTTTTCTGGTCAATAAAGTTTTATTGAAACTCTTTATGTACATTAACTTATATATCATCTATGGCTGCTTTTACCCTACAGTGACGGAGTTGAAGAGTTGCAATAGAGAGAACTGATGATTTGCAACACCTAAAATATTCTATCTGGCCCTTTACAAAAAAAAGTTGCTGACTCCTAGTCTAGATGACGCTCAGTGGACTCTGTATGTGAGTCTATATTGCCTAGAGTGTGGTTTTCCATTCCTGTGACTTTGGAGGTGGTGTTTGCATTTTCCTCCCTTTGGTCCTCATCCCAATTTAATGAGGGGGAGTAGGTGGTCAAGGCGGCAGCTTTTGCCTTTCTGTGAGCCACCCTAGTGCATGGTTCATCTCTTTATTCTCCCAATCTGGTGCTGGAGGGTCAGCAAAATTGACTAATCTGAGAGGAGGCATTTGAGGGGTGGGGAGGGAAAAAATCTACCTTTAGGATGATGCTCTAAAGTTAGAAAATTGCCCGAGTAATTGATTGTGCTGTCAGCACCTTTAAACGATCTGTAAAATAGATCCTCAGGCCCTTCCTGTCCTGTCTCTTATGCCAGCTTATGGGCGTTTCCGAACAGTGTCCATCGATTCTTGGAAACATTTTTCCTTCCTGTGCAAAATAATCATAATCATTTTCCTGAAGACGTTCAGGCAATGGAACCCATCCTGCATGTATGTGCTTTTCTCTCTGATGTAGCGGTCCTGCTCCTGAATTATAGATTATGCTCTGCTTTGCGCCTTTTAATTTGGCCCATGGATGCTGAAACCATTTCAACCGACCCTGCACTTTTCCCACTTACAGCTTTGCAGGCAAGACAGCCCTAATTTTCTGGACAAATGACCCTTTGCTGCAACAGCTGTGTCTAATCAAACCCCAGTGCTTCCTACTTACCAAAGATAACACTGAGTCACAAATATTCACGACTGATTCCCCAGGGAGGACAGACCCCTGGCCTGGAAAGCCTGGAGACCCTGAAGCAGTGTGAAACCAATGCTGGTACTTGTCTGCTTTCTGCAACATTCTAAGAGCTTATTCCAAAGCACTCTGCTTTGCTCCCTTTAAAGCATACAAGCCATGACTGAGTGAGGGATGGTTGGTCTTTGTTTTTCTCAGGGGAACCTGTCCCGATTTGACTCTGATTCCTGGGACAAGCCAAACAAAAAATGGAGACCAAACACTTCTGAGTTTCCTCCCTGCAAGGGCCTCCTGCATTAGCAGCTCTTTTCAGATCTAAATCTTCCTCCTGAATCTTGTCTCTGCATCCCATATGGTCATTGTATTTGTCAGAGGCTTAAAAAAAGGTTGATAGGAATCAAAGACAAGGGAGAGGATGATGTTGTCATATTTTCGACATGAGTCCACGTTTAATGTCTTTCTTCCAAGGATGAAATAAGGAATATAAAGTGTTTTCTAGAGCAACAAGTCTCGACCTATCATGTTCATATGAATCTGCTAAAATTCAAATTCTGAAGGTCTGGGTAGGGCCGGGAATTCTACTTCTTTCTCTCTCTCTCTCTCTCTCTCTCTCTCTCTCTCTCTCTCTCTCTCTCTCTCTCTCTCTCTCTCTCTCTCTCTCTCTCTCTCTCTCCCTCTCTGTCTGTCTTTAAAGACAGGGTCTCAATCTGCTATCCAGGTTGGAGTTCATTGGTGCCATCACAGCTCACTGTAGCCTCCATCTTGCAGGCTCAAGTGATCTTCCCACCTCAGCCTCCCAAGTAGCTGGGACTACAGACATGAGCCACTGTGCCTGGCTAATTTTTAAGTTTTTTGGAGAGACAGGGTCTCATTATTCTGCCTAGGCTGGTCTTGAACTTCTGAGTTCAAGTGATCCTCCCACCTTGGCCTCCCAAAGTGCTGGGATTACTGGCATGAGCCACCACACCTGGCCTGGATTCTGCATTTTGAGTAAGCTTCCCGGTGATGCTGACGCTGCTGGTCTGAAGGCCACGCTTTGGATAACAAGATTGGATAACACAACAAGGTTTGAATAACATAGTATCCAATGGCATTAAATGCTGGCTTTCTTTTCTAAGTATACTAGACCATCAGTAGCCCTTGATACTGACAAGAGGTAGGGCAGGGATCCAAACCCATGTCTTTGGATTCAGCCCACTACAGGGCTTTAGGATCTCTGGTATACCTGTTATTAGTTTCAGAGGATAAGGCGAGCGTGGGATATGATTAAACATTCTGTTCAAACAACAAATAGTTATTGAGCATCTACTCCATCCTTCAAACTGAGTGATAATTCTAAGTTTTGGCCAAAGGGGCTTTCACATGATCTCATTTCTGTCTCAGGGAGTTTGTACTTGTATCCTCTACCTGAATTGCTTTCTCTTGGTCTTCCTGTTGAACAGACACAGGCCCATGAGAGAAGGACTTGGTCAGTGCTCTTTTCTGGGTACATAGTTGGCATGCAATAAACGTTTGTTGGATGAATGGACGACTCAGAAGAAAGTGGTAAGCAACATATCAGGGGCAATATTTAAACCACTTCCAACAATGCCTTTTGATCTCCCATTCCTGGCAGAATTTATAGGCCATCTACTAATATACTGATGGTGAATTATTCTTACTGAATGAATAAAAGATGTTCTCATGAAGACCTTTGTGGTACCACAGCATTAGCAGAGTGCCAGCTAATATATGTAATTAAAAGCCACAAAATCAGATACACTGGGTGTATTAGTCTGCTAGAGCGGTCATGCCAAAATACCACAAAGCAACAGAAATTTATTTTCTTACAATTCTGGAGCACCAAAGTCCAGGAGTAAGGTGCCAGCAGGGTTGCTTCCTGGTGAGGCCTCATTTCTCAGCTTTCAGATGGCATCTTCTGGCTGGGTGTCCTCACATAGCCTCTCCTTCGTGCGTGGAGAGAGAGATGGCTCTCCAGTGTCGCAGTGTCATCTTGCTCTCCTCCTCCTCCATCTTCCTCCCCCTCATCCTCCTCCTCCTTCTTCTTCCTCCCTGCTCCTCCTCTGCCTTCTTTTTTTGAGACAGGGTCTCATGTTTTCCCCCAGACTGGGTGTAGTGCTGCAATCTTGACTCACTGCAGCCTCAACCTCACAGGTTCAAGCAATCCTCCTGTCTCAGCCCCCACAAGCCGTTGGGACCAGCTGGTACTGGTATGTACTATAGGTACACACCACCATGCCTGGCTAATTTATGTATATTTATATATATATATATAAGTATATATATATACACACACATGCATATACACACACATACACACATATATACACATATACATATGTATACACACACACATATATACACATATACATATATATATATACACACACACACACACACACATATATATATATATATATATATATATATATATATATATATATATTTGTAGAGATGGGATTTGGATTTGGCCCTGTTGAACAGGGTGGTCTTGAACTCCTGAGATCAAGTGATCCACCCGCCTCTACCTCTCAGAGTGCCGGGATTACAGGTGTAAGCCACTACGCCTGACCAAGTGCCTTCCTCTTCTTATAAGGATGGCAGTCCTATCAGATCAGGACCCCACCTTTACAATCTCATTTAACCTTAATCACCCCCTTAAAGGCTCTACCTCTAAATAGTCACATTGGGGGTTTAGGGCTTCAACATATGAATTTAGAGAGGACACAGTTCAGTCCTTAATCCTTTGTTTTAAGAAATTATGACTTAGGCTTAGTCGAGGTAGGTGGGCTTGTGAATATATAGGGAACCCAGGAAAGCTTCCTGATGAGAGGGTCTTTATGGTGCTCAGAAGATACTCTGTGGTTTCTATTCTAGCTCCTGCCATCAAGGTGACCCAGCTCTTTACTGAGCACGTGCTTCTTTCTGTCTCACTTATTTTTTAAACAAGTTTAAAGAAAAATAGAGAAGGGGTCTTGCTATGTGGACCAGGCTGGTCTCCAACTCCTGGCCTCAAGTGATCTTCCTGTCTCTGCCTCTCAAACTGTTGGGATTACAGGCATGAGCTACCACGCCTGGCTAATTTTTTGTATCTTTTGTAGAGATGGAGTTTCTCCATGTTGGTCAGGCTGGTCTCGAACTCCCGACCTCAGGTGATTCGCCCATCTCAGCCTCCCAGAGTGCTGGGATTACAGGTGTGAGCCACCACCGTGCCCAGCTCTAAGTGCATTCTTCCTGATCTCCAGCAGCTCTTTATGTTTTCCCTTTTACCAGTCTTGTCACCTGTTACCTTAATTGCTTTTTAAACTCTAAGCTCTGGGTGGGTGCACAGGAATTTCCGCTTTGTTCTTTGCAGCAATTCCAGAGCTTTGTACAGGCTCAGTAATATTTGCAGGTTTAAAATGACCATGCAACCCAGCACTACAATAGAGGTATGCGCTGGGAAAGTCCAAGGCTTAGCATGCTGCCCTGATTTCTTTGGTTCGTGAAACCAGCTAATGTTCACTGAGTGTTTGCTCTGTGCCAGACACTTGCTAGGCCCTGGGGATAGATACCGCGGTGAATGAGAAACACCAGGTACCTTCCCTTATGACGTTGCATTCTATGGGGAGGGGGAACAGATGCAACACCAGCAAACAAAACCAATTACAAGATAATTTTAGATAATGACAAGTGCTCTGAAGAAAGGGAAACAGAATCATGTAGAATAAACAGAGTAGGCATAAAGGATTTGTGGAAGGAAGGAAGGAAAAAAGGGAGGGAAGAAGGAAGAAAGGAGGGAAGGAAAAAAGGGAGGGAGGGAGGAAGGATGAAAAGGAGGGAGAGAGGAAGGAAGAAAGGAAAGGAGGAAGGAAGGAAGGAAAAAGGAGGAAGGGAGGGAGGAAAGAAAGAAGGAAGGAGGGAAAAAGGGAGGGAAGGAGGAAGAAAGGGAGGGAGAGAGGAAGGAAGAAAGGAAAGGAGGAAAGAAGGAAGACAAAGGAAGGAGGGAAGGAAGGAATTGCTATACAAGGCTTCCTAATTGGTGTTTTCAGCTTCAGGCAATGCTAGTATGTTGGAGAATAATCAGATATACCCATTTGTTTTCTTGCCGCTTTCAAACATTTTAACTTTTTATTGAAAAGTGAAAATGTTCATTGTAAAGCTCAACAAAATTTTGCAAACACATCCAGATCAAGTTGCTGAACACTAGTGACACCTCAGAACCCCACTCCACGCTCCCTTCTGGCCATTATTAACACCACTCTGACTTCTCACTTGTGCTGGACTTTAAACCATCAGGGCCAATAATATTACAGAGTGGAACGCTAAAATAACATAACTCTGGTGTGCAGAGCACACTTTTGCAAATACTGGATCCCAGGCCGTGACATTTCACCAAAACACATGAGTTGGCTCTGTCCCAGCAAGCTTGTTCAAGTGGTCCTGTCCCTTCTCCTAACACTGGCTTCACAAGCTCTGCTCTCTCTTTTTGGTCTTTAACATCAGCTTTTTGTTTTGTTTTGTTTTTTTTTAGACAGAGTTGCACTCTGTCGCCCAGGCTAGAGAGCAGTGGCACAATCTTGGCTCTCTGCAACCTCCATCTCCTGGGTTCAAGTGATTCTCATGCCTCAGTCTCTCAAGTAGCTGGGAGTACAGGTGAATGCCACCAGGCCCAGCTAATTTTTTTATATTTTTAGTAGAGATGAGGTTTCTCCATAATGGTCAGGATGGTCTCGAACTCCTGGCCTCAAGTGATCCACCTGCCTCGGCCTCCCAAAGTGCTGGGATTACAGGCATGAGCCACCCTGCCGGCCAACATTAGCTTTTGACAGATGAGGAATTTCACAAACATTTTCAAATGCCAAATGTCTCAGCACTAAATGCAAACCTCTCAATGTGCAGGGTTATGCAATCATCAGAGAATGGGATCTTTTGCATTTAGTTGATTTTATTAAACACCTTTACCAACCCTGCACTGTTACATTTGTCTTGTTTTTAATTTCGATCTTGAGTCAACTCTGCTCTGCCAAGTTTTAGTAGAGATAGATGCAGAAGGAATTTTAAATAAAAATTTCCATCTGTCCAGCACCTAGGAAAAATTCTACACAATGTTATATCAAAGGCCACATGAGTAGTCAATTTTCTGGGAGGGTTGGAAAAGCATGCAGAAATGCATTTCCCGGAATCTACCTCCCATCCCAGGCAGGGCTCAGGCCTGTCCTCAATTTTTAGCCAGAAGCCTTGGGGTTAATCTTACTAAATGACAATTAACAGGTGGGGCCTCTTGAAATCTCTGTGGCAAGACCTCTGGGTCTATAAATCTGCAATGGGACCAATGCTCTGAATTCTTAATCAAGCCTGTTTCCCTTATTAATCTCCAAGACTGGCAGTGATTTATAAGCAGGGCTTCCATTTGGTTCAGAAAATGAAATTCATTTCACAAACCCATAAGTGTGGTCCAAATCAATTGGCCACGATACTTTCCTATTTCATGCTCTGTGTCACACTGATCTTTTAACTTGATTGTTCTATTACCAAGTATTCACTTAAAAGCCTTTGCTGGGTTTCTGTGCCTCACGAAAATAATATTAGCCCCAGCACAATGATCATTACTGATACTAAGATTGGGCTTTTAGATGATGGCAATTGGAAAGGGATAGTGGTGAGCTGAGACGAGGAGGAGGTAATGAGACTTGAATCATCGGGTGTCAAGGTTCCTAAGTGATGGAGAACTGAGTGATCGTGGGAAACCCGTTTACGTGCATGTCCCTGCATCCCACCCAAACTCTGCCAAATCAGTGTCTCTGGGAACGGGGAAATGATATCTTGAGAATTCTACAGCCGAAACTAAAAATTCTAGGAATACAGGGAGCTTCTCTCTCCGTCTAGCAAGACCAGCTTGTTTGTTTCTTCAACAAATGTCTATTGAATATCGGTTATGTACCAGGCACTGTGATAGGCATTTGGGATACGTCAGGGAATCCATCGGCAGGAATCCCTAGCTTGCTGGATATGGCAACCATGTAGCTGATTGTGGAGAATATAAAAAATAATGAATAGCACTCATAGAATATGCACTCGAATTTCTCATTTAACCCTCAACACAGGCATAAGAAATGGCGTGTGCTACTACTTTCCGAGATGGGAAAACTGACACTCAAAAGGCTGATTTACCCAAGGTCACACAGCTGATAAAATGTGGGATCCAAACCCAGGTCTGCTGAACCAGCCTGCTAGAAACTGTACGTCTACATCTGTTTCAGGGGCTAAAGTGAGGATGATGTAAAATCAAACATGTCACTGGTTCTTCTGTGCAAGCCACAAATAGTTATTGCACATCTACTATGAGTAGACTCTTCTCAAAGGTGGAGACTCAGGGCTGAATGAGATACCATGTCCAGCAGATGAGAGAAACACCTCAAAATACAACACAATGTATGTGACAGAAGTGGCAAGGGAGTTATAGACGGGATGTCTGGGTATAAAATCAACAAAGAGGGTGCTTGTGGCTGGGGCTTCCAGCTAGTTGGGGGGTCACCAGAAGATTTGTGGAGGAG
This sequence comes from Cebus imitator, assembly GCF_001604975.1. Lineage (NCBI taxonomy): Eukaryota > Metazoa > Chordata > Mammalia > Primates > Cebidae > Cebus > Cebus imitator. The sequence goes on along the minus strand of NW_016107374.1, from coordinate 4,695,174 downwards.
CTGGAGGAGGCTAGGTTGAAGGACACATGGGAGCTGGCCAGGCTCAGGGAACAGCATATATAATGAGGAAATGCATGCACAGGAGGGCCCTGGTTCTCAGTCTGGCTGGAGGTGAATGGGAGCTGGGGAAGATGATGCTGGAGAAGCAGGAAGAGCCTAAGCTTTAGGAGCTCTGAGGAATCTGGACCTTCCATGGGAATTAGAAAGACATGGGATAGTTCAACAGTATCAGACTTAGATTTCCGAATAAGCCTCCCTCCTGTAATGGATTTGGAAAATGAGTTTAGGTGAAGCAAGAGGCTCATTGAGCCGGTTCAGAGGTGAAGGCATTCTCCTAGGATGCCTCGACAGCCTCATCTGTGGTATGTTTGTGCACTGGGAAAGTCTGGGAAACTCCTCTTCGGATAAATGGTGTTGTGGTAGCACTGAGCTGGGGCAATAGCCATCTGAGAAGAATTAGCTACACTTTACAGTAGCTTCCAGGAGTAGAGTCAAGATGAGGCAGGTGGCTGCTTTAATGATGTCAATACTGGTAGCCTGGAGCCTTGTCAGTTGGTGTTAATACTATTCAGATTATTTGGATGAGCATACAACACGTTATCCAGGCAATGGCCCACTTGGTTTGAACAAAAGGCCGAGAGTGCAGCACACACGCTATCCATGAGGCAGATAGGTTGGATTCAGGGTATTTCTGCTGATATCAGGAGGAAGTGAAGACCTAGGTCGCTTAAGCAGAAGTGTTAGCTTTGCTAATGGGTGCCACCTGGTGACCTTTTGGTGATAATGGTGTCAGACACGTGATAAAGACTTGTGATGGCAGGAAACACCCTATGTTTACTGAGTAATTTTCTCAGCATGGGTTCAAAGTGCAAATTGCTTGTGTTCATATTGCCATCTGCAGAACAGCTCAGGAAGGTGAGGGTATGCCTGTGTCAGCCTGGGTGTTATTGCTGGAGTGCCGGACAGCACATCACATTGTTTGCACCGTCACCCTCACCTTCATTCCCATTCTTCCACTTCTTGGAGTCTTCTCTGGGCCAGGCTATGCTAAGCACGCCCCATGTTAATTTCCTGACAGTGGTCACAAGGCCCTGTAAGATCTGGATCCTTCTTTCTTCCCTGTTCACCTCCTGGGTCGCTCTTCTCCAGCCACAGTGGCTTCCTTGCTGCAGCTGACTGTAGCAGACAAGACGTTCCTGCCTCAGGACCTTTGCACTGGCTGTTCTGTCTGACTGGAGCACTGTTCCCCATGTCCTCATTTCCTCACTCACTTTCTTCTTGTCTCTGCTCAGATTCATCTTCTTGGCGAAACTCACCCTAATCAATTCAACACTGCAACTTTCCTCCAACCTCGTTCCTTATTTCCACCATTTCTATTTCCCTTTGATAGCATTCAACTTTTAACAGTCGAAATACAGTAACTTACTTAATGTCTATTGTCTGTTTCCCCTGCTGGGAGATACGCTCCAGAGATCCTGGCAGAGAGTAGATGCTCAGTTAATGTTGAACATATACCATTAATCTAATCCTTAGAACAATGCTATATAGTAGAGGTTCTTCATCCTCATTTTATGAATGAGAAAACAGATTCAGAGAGGTTAAGTCAGTGGCCTCATGTCACACAGCAGAGCTGCCAATCTCAACACAGCTTTGATCCCAAAGAAACTCTTACCCACCACTGTGTGTTTCTTTGTAAATGTGGGTTTAGTTGAGTGAGGGGCTTAGAGAAGCCACTCAGCTTTTGTAGTTACTTCTTAAGAGGAAGAAAGAAACAGATTTTCCTGGAACCCAACCCCACACACTTCCTATGTGGCCAAATCTCTTATCATTAGCTATAACTTTTGGTAGACCATTTAAGCCCTGGTTAGGCCAACTGAGATGGGAACCTCAAGTGATTAGCAGATTTCAGGACATCAGGAAATGGGCTCAAACTCCACAGGGAGATTAACCTGTCTTGATAAGGCCTATGGGAATCACTGAAATTATTCCTGCCTCTGTATTCACTCCTACAGGACTCTAAAATTTCCCATGTAGGAACCCAGAACACTTTATTGCACTAATCTATTTATAAGCCTTAAAGGTAGCCTTGTTTTCCTGCCCTGAATCTCCCCCGTCTTCATCTGAAAGCAGCTCGTTGATTTTTCACTGGAAGACCACCTCTTTCCACTCTCAAGTCATGTGGCTTGGGGTGGGGGGCTGAACTCCCAATAGATGCAAAGCTGGGCATGAGACTTGGTCAGATCAGTCTGTGCAATCCATCCCTGAGCTCCAGTGATTGATTGAGGGATGGTGTGAAACACAAATGGGTCCAGTTAGAATCAGCTCTGAGACTTCGGCTGAAACTTTTAGAAAAATGTTATTTATTCTCTATCAGGCTTCGAATCTGGCAGAATTGGAGTCTGGAGCTCCTAGTGGCCTTTTTGGGAACCAGAATAGAGAGCCTCTCTGGGTATAAAATCAACAAAGAGGGGAGAGAAGAGCTGGGAGCTGAAAAGAAACAGATTGTTGATAATATGATTTGAGCCCCTGGATCAAGCCATGCCTGAAACCTGAGCCTTTAAACTTGAAAGCTACCTGAGCCAATGCATTTCCTGTTTCGCTCAAGCTGTTTCAATTTGATTCCTTTCACTCAAAAGACTTCTTAGTGCAAATGGGCTTGGCTTTCAAGTTGGAGAAATGAACAAATAGGATTATTTCTATCCCAACACAGTCACATGAGGAAAACCCACTAAAAAAGGGAGCAGGATGTCTTTAAATTCTTCTTAATGAAGATGACTGATGGTACTCCAAGTCACTTTACACACACCTCTGTCATGCTGCTCCCTTATTCCTTTAAATGGGTACTTGAGCTGGAAGATTCACAATTTTTGACATTTGGGGTTTCTCTTAGCAAAACTGAGAATGCAAAAAGTGTGTTTCCTGGGTCCTTTTTCTCCTCTTTGATTACTTTCCTTTTCCTTTCCTTCCATTGAAACTGCTGTGCTCCCTCTGTACAGAGAATCAAATGTCTGTGTGTTCTCTAATTTGTAGCACGCTTCAGCCCTCCTTTCCTGTGGAGCAACTTATGCCTTTGGAACTTATCATTCTGTATCCTGTTCCCAGAGCCTTAGATAGAGTGGCAGACTGATTCATACTAAAGTGTAAGAGGCTAACAATACAATCTTTTAAGTGGAATATCTGGACAGGGAAGCACTTTAAGTCAAATGATGGGAGTTGTAGGAGCTTTTAGAAGTAAGTTGGGGGAGATTTTGATGGTAATTTTTTGGGGGGGAGTAGAGAGATTCCCATTATGATTGTCATCGATTCCACCTGAATGTGAGTTAGCTCTCCAGTGTTGAAGAAGGGTGGGGCATTTTCCAAGCCTTGTACTCTGTCAAAAGTCAGGGGAGTAAAGGAGCAATGATGGTTCAGCCTAGGCCTCTCCATCTCTTCCCTCACTCCCTTCCCAGAGGGCCGGGCATCTACATGCTGCTGATCAGAAGCTGAGAATAGCCTGGCACTTGTCCCAGAGGTCATCTTCCCCCACCAAGGACTCAGAGGACAGAACAGTCCATGCCCTATAGCAGTAGGTTTTCCACCCTAGCACCTGATAAGCTGGAGCTGAGTTTAACAAAAGCACATCATGGGACATGTTTTCAGGAATAAGACGCCCCTATCGGTCCCAAGTGGAGGGTGATGGAGACACTGGCCGAGTTAATGCATTGCTGGCCCAGACCCAGGCTCTGGCGGCCCATTCCTCTCAAATTCCTCTGTAATCAGCTAAATTAGCCCATTGATAGAACAGCTCATCAAGGGGCAGCTCAGAGGAGGGATTGATGGACGGTCACCTTTTCAAGGAGCTCCAGACTGGGGGATAAATGGCCCATTTACTCATGAGGTTGCAATTGAGTGTTTTCCCTACATCAATAATTTTTCCTTTCTTTCCCTCACTCTTCCTGGTTCTGGGCAGAAAGAGGCCCGTGCCGCATCAGATCTTATTCCTTCCTGAGCTTGAGTGCAGAGCTTGTGCTTAGCTTAACTTGCTCATTGCTGATGGAGTACAGTCATCCTCTTAGAAGTGAAGTCTTCCTTTTATAAATACTGCATCTGTCCAAAAAGCATGGGAGGCCTTTCCTACAGGAGAGAAGGAATTGCTAATATTTTGGTCCCTGCAAAAGTCTCTCAGATTACAGGGCACTCTCACAATTATTTTATTTACACCAGTGAAGTCCTATTTGGGAATAACTTCAATATCAGAGCTAGTTCTCTGGATGCTTCTAGCATTCATCTGTTAGAATCAACAAGACCTAAGACTAATTTCAGGAGCTATGACTCAGATCTGCCAGTGTTTGATGTCATATAAACCAGCCTTCCAAGGCTCACTTTATGAACAACTCTGTAAGTAGTTAGGTGGCAGAGATCACAAATAGACACCTAGAGGAAGAACAGGGGGAAAAACACAACTGGCCCAGCCGGACCCATGTTATGAGTATTGGTACTTGTAGCCTGGGATAACATTTTCAATGACAGTACAGTGCATGGGTTACAAATGGTTGTGTTTCCAAACAGCTTGGGCAGAGACTATGACAAGCACTGAAATGCTGTCTAAGAGGGTACAAAATGTGGCTTTCTTAAGACAAAGATGCAGGCAAAGAAATGGAACTGAATTGTTTCCTGAAAAACAATATGACGATTTCTCAAAAATCTGAAAATAGAACTACCATATGACCCATCAATCCCATGACTTGTGTATCCAAAGAAAAAAGAAATCAGTATATCAAAAGGATACCTGCAGTTTATTACAGCACTTTTCACAATAGCAAAAATATGGAATCAACTCCCGTGCCCATCAATGAATGAATGGATAAATAAAATGTGATAGAAACCTCCAGAGAACTGAATGGATAAAGAAAATACATACACAATGGAATACTCTTCAGCCACAAAAAATGAATGAAATCATGTCACTTGCAGAACATGGGTGGAACTGGAGGTCATCATGTTAAGTGAAATAGGCTAGGTACAGAAAGACAAATACTGCATGTCCTCATTCATATGTGGGAGCAAAAAACCTGATTTCACAGATGTAGAGGACAGAATGATACATACCAGAGACTGAAAAGGGTGTGGGGGAGAGTGGACGGGAAGATATGTCTGCTATGGGTACAAATACACAGCTAGATAGAAGAACTAAGTTCTAATGTTTGACGGCAGACTAGGGTGGCTATACTTAGCAACAATAGTATGTGTATTTCAAAGTAGCTAGAAGAGAGGAGCTGAAGTGATACCAGCAAGTAAAAATAATAAACACACAATGTGATGGACACCCCAATTACCCTGTCTTGATAGTTACACATTCTTTGCATGTAGCAAACACTCACATGGACCTCATACATAAGTAAATTATCAATAAAAGGTGAAAAGGGGATCTTGAGATGTGAGAATGGGAGAAAGTAGATTTTCTGCATCACCATTGCTTTACATTGCGTGTAATTAAAAAATACATCAAATTGATAAATTTCACATGATAAGTATTTGACTCTTTCATCTGTTCCCGAGAGGTTTGTAAATTCATGTTTGTCAAAAATTCTTTCGTGTGGACTCTCCTTATATGTAGGGACATCTTATACTTGGTGTAGTCTTATATCCAGGTATATATAAAATCTTGTGTATTTCTGGAGGCAGAGGGATGCTTTGGGGAAAGACTTGGAAACTTTTTCCTACGGTTTTAGATTTAAATATGTATAAACTTTCTGCCATTTCAAATGTGCTTGGAAAGGCGAGCAAGAAAAATAAAAGCATGTTTATTTAGGTTAGCATTTGCCTAAGTAAATTCTGTTCTGGGATATGCTTCCTAAGAAAAGGGTTCTATGACGAAAGAAGTTTGGGCAATGCTTGGCTCAAGAGCACCTTCTTGGGAAGTGAAGTGTACTTAAACTCCTAGAACCTAAGTTCCCTAGAATTACTAGACCTTAGAATCTCTTTCTTTACAGAACACTTACTAGTATCAGATAAAACAAAATGGTATCCTAGAAACGATTTGAGATATACTGAACTGAGACTATCTTGAAAATTTCAAGGAGAAGGGGAGTCACAAATATAACATAATTTGTATGATTATTTAGATACCAGGGAATATTTATGTCTTTGATTTCCTGTAGTAACAGTCCATCCCCTCGTCCCTATGACAGAATACACAGGTTGTTACCATGCACCCCAGGGAAGATTAGATTTTGTGACCAGGTAGACTTGGAATCAAACTGGCTTTTTTTGTGTGCTGTGTGACCTTGAGCAAGTGCCACCAACTCTCTGAGCCTCAGTTGCCTCCTTTGTAAAAAGGGCACCGGTCACTACTTATCTTAAAGAATTTCTATAAAACAGGAAATGAGGTAACACAGAAGAAGCATGTAGCACAGTGCTGGACCCTTGTAAGTGTTCAGGAAATTGTTGTTGTTGTTCACTGTTACATCTCTTCTCGCAATCCCTGCATGTTTTTAAGTTTGCTTACTTGTCCCAGCCTCATCTGTTTAGATGGCTTGAATTGAGCTGAAATAGGAGGAGGTAAGGATTAATTTAGGGCGGACTTTATTGCCAATACACGTATCTTGGGAATATGCAAATGCTCTCAATTCCCACCTAAGAGATTCAGAGAGACTCACTCACTTGTCCTCAATCCCACCCAGGATACCTGCCCCAGTAGTGTGGCGACATCCAGCTGGCTCACAGAAAATGAGACTGTTGGACACTTCAGAGTTCAAATGTTTCCTTTTGAAGGAACAGCCAGCTTTCTTTATTAAAAAAAAAAAATCTGCCGTATTGTATTTTAATGACAAGGGCCAAATTTGCACATTGTAGAAATTTAAATATGGTATAAATATATGATGTGAACAGTGGGTCTCCCTTTCACCAATTTCCAGGGATGATCACTGGGAGAGATGGGCAAGTGTTCTTATGCACCCCTTCTATGCACCAAGAAGAAGAGGAACGAGTATGTTTTGAGTACTTAATACATGCCAAGGACATGAAAATGCCCCATGCACTATCTCCTTTTGTCCTCAGGCCATGTTATACATGGGATGGGATGGGAACCCTTATTTTACAGATGAGGCTACTGGGACTTAAGAAAACCTGAGGTCACTCACCTAGTTAGTAATGGAGCTGGGATGTGAACTCTAGTCTGTTCAACCACTTTCCAAATATTTAGTTATTATAACACACACACACACACACACACACACACACACACACACACACACTCACACCCCATATACAACTTTCTATCACCAAACAGGATCATATTATTTATTTCTAGCGATCTTTGACTTGCTTTTTTTTCTTAATGATCTATCATGAACACTCTTCCTTGATAGTAGCTATAGCCCCACTTCATTGTTTTTAGCAGCTGCATGGATTCCATTATAGAAACGAACATAATTTATTTTACCAGTTCTCTACTGATGGGCATTTAGGTAGCCCTGTCCACTTGTGACTCTTTCTTGTCCCTCCTGGGCCCCAGAAGGGCTGAGCTTCCTCCAGCTCTCTAGCTTGTAAGAGGAGAATCAGTGTAGCGACTCCATCAATCTAAGCTATGCAGTCTTTAAAAATACATAACCCAAAAATTAAGGCTCCATTAAACAAACTTATAAAATATGAATGGGTTGCTTACCCTGCCCCTGCTCAAGAGCACAAAGGTCAGCTCCTTGGAACTCAGGAAAGTGAAGCGTCTGAGATCTTCCTCCATATATTTACAAGAGCGGTGTCACCCTGTCAGTTATGGGGTCTTGAATCTAACTAAATCGTGAACCTCAAATGGAAAGGGCTCTAGTACTCTGATGAACCATGAAGAAGAGCCAAAAGTTGCTGAGTATGCTTGTGTGTGCTCATGCATGCTTGTATCAAATCTCACACTCAACCAGATTTTCTCAGATAAACTCTTGGTAAACCAGTGAATTCACCAGGCATCCAGTGTGATTACGGTCATGGACATGAAGCCAGACCAACTAGTTTGGTGGCCTGGCTTTGCCATTTGTCAGCTTTGCGTAATGTTGGGCAAGTTACAAAACCTCTCTCTACTTCAGTTTCCTCATCTGGAAAGTGGAGATAGTCCCTACCTTGTGAGGTGATTGTGAGGATTAAGTGAGTTTAAATAGACAAAGCAGTAAGTGCCTGGCACATGGTATCATATGTGGGTTGTCTATGATTATTATCAGGTATGTGCATGCTATTTTAAATATTTTTGAATATCACAGTAAGTACATGGTCACTGATCAAGCAGTATTGATTAGTAAGAACACAAACCACAACCTCACTCCCTCAAATCACCTGTAATCTGCCCTCAATCCAGAGAAAGCCTGCTCTGAACCTTTGCTCTGTAACATCCCAAACATCTTCCTCTGTGGGTATACACTTTCAGGCACACATGCACGTGCACACTGGATATATGATTTAATTGCACAAGTCTTATATCTGAAGTCCTCTTTTATAACTTGATTTTTTTTTTTCATCTAACAAATTATCGGCACACCCAGTGTTAGTTTGCTGGAGCTGCCATTACAAGGTACCACAGACTAGATGGCTTAAACAACAGAAATTATGTTTCTCCCAGTTCTGGAGGCTGGAAGTCCAAGAACAAACTGTGGGAGGGTTTGTTTCTTCTGAGGCCTCACTTCTTAGCCTTCAGGTCTCCGCCTTCTCCCTGTGTGTTCTCGATGTCTTTCCTCTGTACCTGTCTATGTCCAAATTTTCTCTTCTTGTAAGGACACCAGTTGCACTGGATTAGGGCCCACCCTAATGACCTCATTCTAACTTAATTATCTCTCTAAAGACCCTCCTTTCATTTTTCTTTTTCTTTTTTGAGGCGGAGTCTCACTTTATTGATTGGGCTGGAGTACGGTGGTGCGATCTTGACTCACTGCAACCTCCACCTCCCGAGTTCAGGGGATTCTCCTGCCTCAGCGTCCTGAGTAGCTGGGACTACAGATGTGCGCTATATCCAGCTAATTTTTGTATTTTTAGTGGAGTCAGGGTTTCACTATGTTGGAAGGCTGGTCTCAAACTCCTGGCCTCAAGTGATCCACCTGCCTCGGCCTCCCTAAGTGCTGGGATTACAGGTGTGAGCCACCACACCCGGCCACCCTGTTTTCATATAAAGTCACACTTTGAGGTATGTACTGAGAGTTGGAACTTCAAAATATGAATTCTGGGGGAGCCAAAATGAGTCAGCTCATACTATCCTCTGTTGAGCTGGGACAAAGCTGGGGCAAATGGATATTCTCTGAACAAGGAATCACAGACATATTTTGTGTTATGTGAGGACTCTTAGCTGGTATTGGTGATCTGGAAGCAACAGTGTTGGGAAGGGTTCTGAGGTCCTATCTGGGCATAGTGAGAAAGACTAAGATGTTGTACGTTGTGTGTAAAGGCCTGGGGAGTGATGCCACTCATGCAGTCCTTTCGGCTGAACCCAACTTGAGCTAACCTGCTTTGTGATTTGTTTCTAGCCCATCCCATCACAGAGAGCAATCTGGAATGCAGGTTTGCCCAGGGTATTTCCTCCTATTCTGACCATTGAGGTCTCACCAAGCCAACGAGTGGCTGGTGCTTCCTGATGGTGATGACGGCCAAGGAGTGGGTGGACAAGGCTGAGTCCATGTGGCTGATACCACTGGCCACATAATCCTTAGCCCCGCAGAATTATCTGCAGCTGGCTAGATTGAATTTGATCTCTCCACTGAAATGATCAACTGCTTTGGGCTCATTTTACCATAGTGGTTGGTGTTTACTCTGCTTGTGGTACTGATAAGTAAAGCCTGATTTGGGCTGAGGAAATGGAGTCTGTGTATATCCTTCCCTGGCTCACAGTTTCTTTTTGAAAGACCCCAATTAGTTTATCAATATTTTAAATTCTATCTTCCAGTGATTTGAAGATGAGCAAAAAAAGATGTACGAAAATAGGTTTTCTATATAATTCATTCATTCATTCCGTAAATTAATAAATATTTACAGAGTACTTAAATGTAGACAGCATTATTGCTAATTTAAGAGATGTAGAAAATGGTTTAATGAAGAGATGATGAAGGTAAGAACAAGAATCATGGAAAATGAAGCTGAGGGAAAAGAACTTTCTCTTGTATTTCACAGTTCATTTTTCCTGACTTCCATCCCATTAGTCTTTCTCTTTCTCTCTTGTGCAGGAATGTTGTCATCCTAAAAACACCAGAAGACCCTGGCATTGAGAAGAGAATAAAATATATCAGTGTGGGGGAAGGTTTCAGAGATCAAACTCAGCTCCCACGTTTTCCAGGTGTGAAATGGAGGTTGCAGGAAGTTAAATAATTTGTCAAGGTTTTACAAGTTGTTGGTGGAAGAACACGAGCCTTCATGATCTTCAGGCAGGAGTCAGACATTTTTATTTTTGGCTTGATCCCATTCTTGTTTGCCCTGAAGTTGAGTCTCTTGGTAGCTTAGAACCCTCAAATGTGTAGAAATCAGGTCCTGCCTCATAGTATTTATAAAGAATAGTTATATTCCAAATATCTCTCTTTAAGGGAAGTTGCTGAACATTCACCTGAGATGCTTACAAAAAATTTTTCAGAAGGGATAAATTAATTTGCTAATTTATGTTCCTTCCACTCATGTGTGAGAACATCTGTAATAATACACTTCATCTCCATTTTTATTGGATGTAGCCACTGAAAGCAAGAACGACCACAAAGCTAAAACTTTGCTAATTTGATTGGGGTGGGGGTGGGTAGAAATAACATCACAGTTGTTTCTACTTTTATTTCCTTGATTTACCATGTGGTTGGGCATTTTCTTTAAATGTTAATTGCTGATATGTTTTTGTTCTATTCTGAATTGCTTATTCACATCCTTTGCTCATTATTCTATTGTGGAGAGTTTGTTTTTCTAATTTACTACAAGTGTGCTTTATCTAGAAATAGGGGGAACTATTTTTATAATTAAAATGTTAACCTGGATGCAGCAAATATTTCAGCATAGATTTTTGCAAATGATCAAGAAGCTTTGCTATTTTTAATCTTTTCCATCCTAGTGGTTATTTCGCCAACTCTCTTCCTCCTAATTATGGTATCTTGCTTATTTTCTTCTTGATTAAACCTCTTGGATCTTTGTATCTTCGTTTTGAATTAATGCAAATTTATGATTTCTCCTTTTTCCTTTGTTAATAACCCTTTTAACTTGATGTTGTTTTTTTCTAACTTCCTGAGTTGATGCTCAGTACATTTATTTATTCTTTTAAATATAATGATAGTAGCATTTAATACTATGACTTTTGCTTCTAATTACAGCTTTGGGCACTTCCCCTGCGATTTAAGCAGTATGCAGTATTCTTATTATTGTTATTTTCTTTGTTGTAATTGTTGGGTTTGACTTCCCCTTTGTCTCAAATTATTTGGGAGAGTGCCTTTAAATTTCTAAGTGGTCGAGGTTTTTCAAAATACTTCTACAAAAATAATTTCTAGTTTTATTACCTTCTAGTTACAAAATTCAATTTTTGGGCAACTGCTCACCACTTGATGTCTTAAGTTCAGACGCTCTGAGACAGGCCTGAGACTGTCCCTGCTCTTTAGGAGGGTTAAAGTCAAAAGGGTCTCGGATCCTGGATGAAATTGTAACAGCTGACATCCTCAGGGGGTTACTGTTTGCAGCCCTGATATAGATTATTGTGATGGCTGTTGAGAAATCAAGGGTTAGAAGGATGGTTTCGGAACCTGCCTTTTCCCCTAGTATATTTTAAAGTGAGAAGATGCTTAATGTTATTGGAGGTTAGAATTTCCTCCCCTGACATGATTAGGCTTTGGGTCCCCACCCAAATCTCATCTTGAATTATAATCCCCATAATCCCCATGCGTCAAGGGAGAGACCAGGTGGAGGTACTTAAATCATGAGGGCAGTTTCCCCCACGCCGTTCTCTTGATAGTGAGTTCTCACGAGATCTGGTGGTTTATTGGGGGCTTTTCCCTCTTCCCTCTTCACTCAGCACTTCTCCCTGCTGCCTTGTGACGAAGGTGCCTTGCTTCCCCTTCTGCTATGATTGTAAATTTCCTGAGGCCTCCCCAGCCACGCTGAATGGTGAGTCGATTTAACCTCTTTCCTTTATAAATTACCCCATCTCAGGCAGTTCTTTATAGCAGTACAAAAACATTGTAATATATCCGTTTAGGTAGATGAAGGTCTAAATGACATAGAATTCATATTGCCTGTCTACAAGAATCTAGGGTTTGAGGCTGCTCATGTTCCTTTTCTAGAGAGAGTACCAGAATTGATGTTTCTTGAGGGTTTTACTTCGCCTCATGCTGGGTCGCCGCTATGCCGTAGAAGAACTGTTGGTCTATTTGGTTACTCGTTGCCCTTACCCCTGAGTTTTAAGAGGGAGCCTAGCTGGTTGACTGGAACTACCTTTTTGATTGACTGGAAATGCATGTTGTTGAACCATGGTTTTTCATTTGAAGAAAAAAAGCGTCACCTGTTGTAGAGTCCGCTTAAAAATATAGAGCAACGGAGAGATTTTTATTTCCATATGGATTATGTTAAGGAGTGTGTGTGTATGTGAATATGTACACATACATAAGAAAGAGAAATGGCCTTATTATAGGAAGCCTCATTAAAGGGGCCTGGAAAAGGTTAGTTCGTTTGCAGACTATACATCTTAATCTCACACTGCACACTAACCTGGAAGGAGAGAGAGAATCTGCAGACAGAGAGATCCTGGCTTCATTCCAAGCCCTGGATCAAGTAGACCTTGCTCTTTCCTGCTGGCTACCCCTCATTAGCACTATATATTAAGCCAGAGAAACTGTTCTCCCAAGGGGCTCCTGGAAATGAGAGAACGTGGAAACCAGTTCAGAGTGGTGAAGACCCATGCCTCTGGCCTGGATTCCATTCCTTGGCTGGCAGGTGCACCTGGGGCTCAGGCCCCCTGAAATGGGGGTGCAGAAGCTGGGAGCATGTTATAGCTTAAAGCAGTGCTGATAGGTTCAGTGGCTGATCACCTGCTGCTGGCTGCTTCCCATCTGTGTTAACAGCTTCCAACTGGCCTCATTATTTGGGAAACGGGAGGCCTTTGGACAAAGGCCCTTATGCTGGTTTTACACACATCACCACATCACCTGCAGGCTCTTTTCAGGTTCCAGGTTGCAAGCCCTGAAGAGTGGAAATAGGAAGGAGCCGGCTTCTGCCCTTTCAGGCTTGGCTGTTTATCCATTCTTCTGAGTCTGTTTCCCTGTGTGAAAGGTGTATGAGGGTTGGGAGGGAGGTGGAAACAGCTATTTGACCTACTCCTTAAAGTCATGAGGATTAAGGAGGGAAGGATGAAACTTTTTATTTTATTTACTTTGTATGGGGTGTGCCAGGCTGTAGGCCGGCACGTCCAAACAGATGCTCATAAAGCTCCTCCTTTCCCTTCCTGTCCTTTCCTTCACTGTACCCTCTTGTCCTATGCAGTGTCCCTTTCTTCTCCCAAGGCCCAGTCTCTGTCTTCCCACCACACCTAGTCTGCACCATGCATCCTCTCCTTGGTGATGAAGCTTCTTGATCCCCAAAGTGTGGTCTGTACACCAGCACCCCCTGGAAGCTTGTTAGAAATGCAGAACCTCAGGCCACACCCAGACCTGGTGAATTTGACTCCACCTTTTAACTCTCTCCCCAAGTGACTCATGTACACGGTCAAGCTGTATAAGTGTGGCCCAAGCAGACTCTCCTCTACGTGTGTACATGTGTTTGCATCATTCATGAGACCCTCTCCTTGAGTGACTTCTGTCCTGGAGATTCCCCAAAACAAAAGGAGGCAGAGAATGTGCCTGTGCTAAAGATTCAGGCATAAGAGGGAACGGAGTTCTGGACACACGATGTCCTTTCTCTTTGTCAGTGCTCTTTTGATTTTTCTGATTATACCGAGAGTCTCTATCTGGGGCTTATCTGTCCTTAATACCTTATAAAGAGTACCCCCAATCCACAGGCAAGAGCAGAGAAAGTGGCCCAAGGTAAGGCTCAGGATGTTCCTGGGAGCTGGAGACAATTAAACATGGAGGAAGTAGGCAAGAGTCATTGGGAATGTTTGAGGCAAGACTCCTACATCCAGATACCTGTCTTCTCAGTTAAAAGTAAGCTCTTGAATAGAACAAATCTTTTATCTACTGCATTTTTTATGCCTCCTCTTTCCCATCCCAGAGTGTTTCACAATGGATACTCAAATATTTATTGCCTTGACCTGGATTTTGGTATGTAGAGTAGGAAGGTGTTGAGATAATTGTTGATAGTAAATACACCACAAACATGGGTATATTCCCCTTGCCCGTGCCCAGGGAAGACATGACTAATCAATTGTTGCACTCTTCCATACCGAGCTTCCATCTGGTCACAGCACTATAGACAATCACCAAGTGATGAGAGTTGATTAGGCATAGTTGGCTTCAGTCCAGATCTCCTGGATGCCAGGATGGGGTCTAGCAGGTGTGTTTCTGAACAACCCAGATGAATGCTGCCACAAGCCAAGCACTGGTGATGCTGATGAACTTGACGATGATACAATTACTGTCCTTTTCTTTACCCTTTGGCAAGAGTGGGTTTAGTGGAAATCAATCACAAAGATACCTACAATTTACTTTAAATTTGGAAATAACACTCTACTAAATAACACATGAATCAGAGAAGAAATCCCAAAAGAAATTAGAAAATATTTGAACTGAATGAAAATGAGAACACAATATCTCAAAACATGTGGGATATGCCTAAAGAAATGGCTATGGGATCCCCATCAAGCTACCAATGACCTTCTTCACAGAACTGGAAAAAACCACCTTAAACTTCATATGGAACCAAAAGAGAGCCCGCATAGCCAAGACAATCCTAAGCAAAAAGAACAAAGCCAGAGGCATCACACTATCTGATTTCAAACTATATTACAAGACTACAGTAATCAAAAAGCATGGTACTGGTACCAAAACAGAGTTATAGACCAATGGAACAGAACAGAGGCCTCGGAGGCAATGCCACACATCTACAGCCATCTGACCTTTGACAAACCTGACAAAAACAAGCAGTGGGGAAAGGATTCCCTGTTTAATAAATGGTGTTGGGAAAACTGGCTAGCCATATGCAGAAAGCAGGAACTGGACCCCTTCTTGATACCTTACACTAAAATTAACTCCAGATGGATTAAAGACTTAAACATAAGACCTAACACCATAAAAACCCTAGAAAAAAACCTAGGCAACACCATTCAGGACATAGGCATAGGCAAGGACTTCATGACTAAAACACCAAAAGCATTGGCAACAAAAGCCAAAATAGATTAATGGGACCTAATTAAACTCCAGAGCTTCTGTACAGCCAAAGAAACAATCATTAGAGTGAACTGGCAACCAACAGAATGGGAAAAAATGTTTGCGATCTACCCATCTGACAAAGGGCTAATATCCAGAATCTACAAAGAACTAAAACAGATTTACAAGAAAAAAGCAAACAAACCCATCCAAAAGTGGGTGAAGGATATGAACAGACACTTTTCAAAAGAAGACGTATATGAGGCCAACAAACATATGAAAAAAATGCTCATCATCACTGATTATTAGAGAAATGCAAATCAAAACCACATGAGATACCATCTCATGCCAGTTAGAATGGCAATCATTAAAAATTCTGGAGACAACTGATGCTGGAGAGGATGTGGAGAAATAGGAACACTTTTACACTGTTGATGGGAGTGTAAACTAGTTCAATCATTGTGGAAGACAGTGTGGCACTTCCTCAAGGACCTAGAAATAGAAATTCCATTTGACCTAGCAATCCCATTACTGGGTATAGACCCAAAGGATTATAAATTGCTCTAGTATAAAGACACATGCACATGTATGTTCATAGAGGCCCTGTTTGCAGTAGCAAAGACCTGGAACCAACCCAAATGCCCATTGATGATAGACTGGACAAAGAGAATGTGGCACATATACACCATGGAATACTATGCAGCCATCAAAAATGATGAGTTCGTGTCCTTTGTAGGGACATGGATGAATCTGGAAACCATTATTCTCAGCAAACTGACACAAGAAAATCAAACACTGCATGTTCTTACTCACAGGTGGGTGTTGAACAATGGGAACACAGGGACACAGGGAGGGGAGCATCACACACTAGGGTCTGTTGGTGGGGGCAAGGGAGGGACAGTTGGGGGGTGGGGAGGTTGGGGAGGTATAATGGGGAGAAATGCTAGATGTAAGTGATGGAGGGATGGAGGCAGCAAACCATATTGCCATGTATGTACCTATGCAACAATCCTGCATAATCTGCACATGTACCCCAGAACCTAAAGTACAATAAAAAGAAAAAAAGAAATGGTTATGGGGGAATTTATAGCATTAAATATTATCATTAGGAAAGAGTATAGGCCCATCCTCAATTAAAAAAAGAACAAATTATACCCAAAATATATGGAAGAAATAATAACAGCAGAAATCAATGAAATTATTTTTAAACACTAGAAAAACAAAGAAAAATAAATTTTATGTAATGAACAATAAAATTCATATATCTCTAGGTAGAATCAATGAAAAGGGGGGAAAATATAAATTATTAATGAAAGAGATATCACTATAGTTTCTTTTAAATTAAAATGATAACAGGAAAATATCTGAGCCACTTTGTGTTGAGACACTTTACAACCTCAGATGAAAGGGACAAATTCCTTGAAAGATACATATTAGCAAACAAATTTAAGAAAAATACAGAACATGGTTGAGCCCTCTATAATTGAATTTATAACTAAAATTTCTCCCAAACAGAAAATTCCAGATCCAAAATGGCTTCACTGGTGAATTTTGTCAAACACCTAAGGAATAAGTACTACAAATTCTTTCAGGAATTTGAAAGGTGGGAACACTCTCTAATACTTCTCAGGAGGCCAACATTATTCTAATATCAGAAAATAAATTAATTACAAGAAAAACTAATTATAATTCTATGTGAAGACAGACCCTAAAATTCTTTTTTAAATTTATTTTATTTATTTTTTATTTTTCTCCCCTGCTCCTGGCCCTAAAATTCTTAAGTTATTAGCAAGTCAAACCCAGCAATAGATAAAAAGAATAATACATTTTGACCAAAGACAGTTTATCTCAATAATGCAAGAGTGGCTTAATATTAAAAACATATATCAGAGTCATTCACCATATGAAAGAAATGAAAGAGAAAAATTATAATGTCAATAAGATGCAGAAAAATAACTTAAAATTTAACATTTATGATTTTAAAAAGCTGTCAGCAAACTAGGAATAGATATAACTACTTCAACCTGTTAATGGACATCCACAACTAGGCTCTGAAAAATAATTTCAACATTTATTTTAGATTCAAAACAGATTTATTCTCTTAAAAAATAATTCCAACATTTTAGGAATAGGTATAACTACCTCAACCTGTTAATGGACATCCACAATTATTTTTTGAAAAATAATTCCAACACTTATTTTAGATTCAAAAAAGATTTATTCTCTTAAAAATTATACCAACATTTTAGATTCAAAGGATACATATACAGACTTGTTTCATGTGTATGTTGCATGATGCTGAGGTTTAGGGTATGAATGACCCCATCACCCAGGTACTGAACAAAATACCCAACAGTTAGTTTTCCAGCCCTTGCCCTGTCTCCTTATCCCAGTGGTCCCCAGTGCCTATTGCTGCTGTCTTTATATCCATGAGTATTCAATGTTCAGCTCCCACCCGTAAGTGAGAACATGTGGTGTTTGATTTTCTGTCTCTGCACTAATTCACTTAAAATAATGACCTCCAGCTGTGTCATGTTGCTGCAAAGGACATGATTTTGTTCTTTCTTGGGGGCTGTGATTCCATCCCTTTTGAGACAGCAGCCACGCCTTGGTTTTGGAGTTGGAGACAGAAGTTGGAAATAATTGATGCCTTTGGCGGAGTTGGAACACTGGAACCCGTTCTTTTTTGGTTCCGGCATCTATCATGTTATTTTAATTTTTGTTTTATTTATTTTTATTAAGGAAAATCTCACTCTTAGGTCTGGTGGTTCAGGTAGGGTAGATACCACTTCTGTACTCCAGAGACTAGCACAGGGCCAACCAGAGCACTCCATCCCTCAGCGATTGGTTCAGAGAAGGGCATGCACCTCAACCCCTGGTGAGTTCAGACCTAGGTTTAGTCCAGGGTCTAGTTCAGGTTTGAAGATGGACAAGAGTAAATCCTTTGGACTAAGTGGCTTTTGTTTCACCGCTAAAGCAGCTCATGAGCAATATGAAGGGATAAAGAAGGCAAATCTGGAGGTGGTGAAGCCTGCAGGTGGATTCCACATCCCCCTCATGATCTCATTGAGGCACATGTGGCCATTTGGTGGCCTCAGTAGACTGAGATGTTTGCCACGTCACAGTCTGGCAGAACAGACTTGCTGCCTTTTATAGTCTACCACATCAGCAGTTGGAATCAGGATTTATTACACATAAGGCAATAATTCTCTAACTCAGAAGCCACATCAAAAGCCCTGATGTGTTCTAGGCCTTGAACACAGCACTGGGGCCATGCCTCCTTATCTACATCTTTGCTGTAAGCCCTGCTCTATAGGACCAGTCATAGCTTATCATCCCAGGCTACTGAGATTCCATTCTAGGACTTGTGGAATTGTTTCTGTTTAGAAGAGTTGGATCCAAGAGGTCATAGGCTAGAGCTACTATAAGAGGTGCAGGGAGAATTTTCTTGGGGATGAATAGAAACAGAGCTCCAAGATAAGGGGGCAGTGGAGGGAGGCATCATGATCTAATGATTTCACTTGAGCTGGTGGATCCAGCCATGCCTGAATCTTGTCTGCTCCTAGGTTTTTCAGTTAATTGAGCTAATAAGTTCCCCTTTTTTTGCTTAAGCCAGTTGGAGTTGGACTTCTGTTACTTCCACAAAAACAGTTCTGACTAAGGCAGATGGAGAGTACAATCTATAAAATGTTCTGATTGAATTTTCCTGATATTCAGAATTCATCAGTGGAAAAAATAATGGCATGGAAACCAAGACATCATCTTCCCCTTCTGTCTTCTCTCCATAACGACCCACCTTCTTGGAACTTCCATTTGCTCTTCTGTAAATCAAGTGGGTTTTGCTGGGTAGCCCTTAACATGACTTAAGAAGACACTAAAGGTGGGGGAGGAAATCCTCAAAAGCAGCCAGAAACAACAACTGGAAAAAGTGCATGACAGTAACAGTGATTGCTATTGTACATTGAGTACTTATTCTTTGGCAGGTGTTATGGACATGGCCTCACTGAGTTCTAGCAACAAACTCTAAGGCAGGTACTCCTGCTATTCCCATTTCACAGATGGTAAAACTGAGGCACGGGGTGAAGTAAGTTCCCCATGATCACATTGCTAACAAACGGTGGAGCCAGAATTTGAACATGAGCCTGCTGAGCCCCCTCCTTGCAAGCTCGGCCTACTTGCCTGGCTTGGGAAGGAGAGTAGGAGACGGAGGGTCACAGCTCTGAAGTGTTTCTTCAGCTGGTTGTCACCTCTGGAGCTAAGGTCAGCTGACTGGTGCTGATGCGCATTTAGTGCTCACAGCTAAACAACCTATGGCATCATGACTTGAAAAGATGGCTACAAAATAACTGAGTAGTAGTGAATGTCATATCAGAAAGGCATTATTGCAAACAAACAAGAACATACTTACAAAGAAGAAATAAAACCAGGAAGATGCATACATGTAAACAAGAACATGGCAAAACTGACATGTCTCTAATTCCTAGTTTAAGGCCTGGCCAAAATATCAAAAATGATCAGGAAGGCCATTTGAAATGTGGGTTTATATCCGCAATTCCTAAAGATAAATCTTACCCACAGTACATAGTGTACTTTGGGACATTAACTAATAATAGAAGCAGAGCCTACAATCCATTGTCTGTGAACCTAAAATCCATAAATCGAGGAGAGTTCTTAAGTTTTTGTTGTAAGTTTGAGGTACACATATTTGGCAATACCTGAACTGAGTAGATATGAGGCCACTGAGAGAATTTATTCCCTTTAGTGTAACTGATCATATTTGTCTCTTTTTCCATGTTTGTTTAGAGTGCTAGTCCATATCCCCATGGGGATGTTAACTAGTATATGATATACACACCAGCTTCTTCTCCTAAAATCCAAAGCAATTCCCATTTCTGAAGAATCTCTGGCCCCAAGAGTTGTGAATAAAGAATTGTGGGTTTACACAAATATATCATTTATAAACTAAGTGTGTGTGTAGTGTGGGTGCATAGTAAAACTATTTCACTGATTGGAAATACCATCGAAATGTACAGGTGACAGTTCTTAGGGCTCAGCATAAACAGGAAGTGCTCCATGCTCACAGAACCTCTCAGCTGTCATTTTCCTGTTGTCATATCATCGCATGATCTATCAGTATTCTTTTTCTATCCTTGGTGAAATATATTGTGACCATTTTCTTTTCTGTAGAGTCGGGGTCTCACTTTGTTTCTCAGGCTGGACCGTCATAGCTCACTGCAACTTCAAACTCCTGGGCTCAAGTGATCCTTTGGCCTCAGCATTCCAAGTAGCTAGGACTACAGGTGTGCACCACCAAGCCTGATTAATTTTTTTTAATTTTTGTTTTTGTAGAGACAGGGTCTTGCTGTATTGTCCAACCTGGTCTTGAACCTCTGAAGTCAAGCGATCCTCCTGCTTTGGCTTCCCAAATTGCTGGGACTACAGGCATGAGCCATGTGCCTAGTGGGTTGTAGCCATGCTTTATTTGATGCCTAATATAGGTTTGGTACAAGAAAGGTGTGCAGTAAATGTTGAAAACACATAAAGAATTTAAAAAAAAAAGAAGGAAGGATGAGAAGGAGGGAAGAAGGAAAGGCAAAAAGAAAAAAGGAAGAAAAAAGGAAAGGAATGAGAGAAAAAAGGAAAAGGAAACAAGAGATAAGAAAAAAATAAAAAGAGAAAGAGAGACAAAAAGGAAAGAAAAAGAAAGGTGGTGAGTGCTTTGGTTTGCCAGCCCTTTCCCGTGTATTCCTGCTAGACTGCCATGTTACTGGCCCCAGAATGGGAAACCTCGCAGCTGGGTTAGGTCATTGCTGTGCTTGCCATAAAGGAAAAAATGTCTTTTAGGATGGGCGTCCATGCTTGTGCCTAGTCTGCTAGTAATTAATCTACTCCCTCACTATCTACTGCTTA
This sequence comes from Cebus imitator, assembly GCF_001604975.1. Classification (NCBI taxonomy): domain Eukaryota; kingdom Metazoa; phylum Chordata; class Mammalia; order Primates; family Cebidae; genus Cebus; species Cebus imitator. Next base: position 4,674,001 of record NW_016107374.1, on the reverse strand, counting down.
GGTTAATCCAGCAGGCTTTATCCACGTTTTAAATTTTATTGGTCCAATTTTTAAAAGATGTTGCATCTGACAAGATCTGTGGATGGATACTGAGACCAATGGGCCAAAGTTGAAGGATAAATGGGATATTTGCATGATCCCGACTATACTATCTTCCCCCAAGATATGTATTAAGTACAAAGGGATAAATAGTAATTTATGGTGGAGAAACCTGGCAACTGACGCCAAGTAATCAAAGTTAGCATCACCAGTAATTTGATACTGTAACATCTTGAGCCTCTGGACACAATGCACTGAGAAGGACACGTCATTTCTGTGGTGTTCTTGCCCACAATGCATGACCCCAATCATGAGAAAAGTCAACAAATCCAAATTGAGGACTATTCTGCCACCTAACTGGGCAGTCCTCTTTTAAAGTGCCATAGAAAGGCAAAGAAGGAAAGTGCAATTGTTACATATTGGAGGGGATTAAGAAACATGTAAACTAAACGTCAGATGGGATTCTGAACTGGATCCTGGAATAGAGAAAAAAATGAGTGAAAAATGGGTAAATTCCAAATACACTGTGCAGATTAATTGATAGTCCTGTACCACTGTTAATTTCCTGGTTTTGATAATCGTGCTATGTCAACACCAGGGAAAGGTAGATGAAGAACTTTCATACTATTTTTTGTACAACTTTTTATTCAAGACTAAAAGGTACAAATAAAAGCTGCTCGGCTGCATCCTTACTTAAAGACAAAGGATATGGAATAACTGGCATTTGTACAAACTGCTGGTAGGGCAGTAAATTGAGAATTTGATTTAGAGGACTGGGCAATGTGTATCAAAAGTCTTAAACATGTGAGCCTCATTTGACCTTACAGTCACGCTTCCAGGAATGGACTCCAAAACAAAAACAAAGAAAACCGAGGACAGGAGTGCAGGGATGTATGGGCAAAGATGTTCACTGCTGTGTTGTTTATAATACTGGATTACTGAAGACAACTTTAATGTCTGTTACTGGAAATGGGGTAAATAAATTACGGTATATCAAAACAGTAGAATAAGTGGGTAACTTCAGAAAAATAACCTCAATATTTTTATATTGCTATGGAGACATGCTTGTTTTAGACTCAAGTGAAAAATTTAGTTAAAATATGCACAATAAAATCCAGTTTATCTAGAAGGTGTCTTTAAAAGACTGGAAGAATACATCAAACTGGTAACTATGGATATGGGTGGTAGATGGGAGTGCACGGACATTTTTATTTTCTTTATATTTGAATTTTCATGAACATCACGTATATGGGAAAATGAAGATACGCAGTTTTGAGAAACAGGCAAAGAGGACAGGTGGGAACACATGCAGTTAGCTCCTCCCTCTGTTCGCCCAGCCAAGTGAGGCTTCCCATATCTAATTCCTCGCTTATCAAGCTCCATCTGCTGGAGCAGTGAACCTTGCCAACACCAGATAAAAGGCACCTATAAAACCTGCAGAATTTCAGGGACCTTCTGCTTGCTAAGACCTCAGAGCAAAGGTTAAGGTGTCAGTCTTATTTGAGTAATCTCCAGGCAGGTAGTGACAGTCTTGGGTTGGGCTGCTGAGAAAAGAGAATGCTGCTTCCTGGGGAGCCCCTGACTGAGCCACCTTCAGGGGCTCAAGAATGGGAATGGGGGTTTGGGCATGATGACTCACTCCCAGCACTTTGGGAGGCTGAGGTGGGAGGATTGCTTCAGCCCAGGAGTTCAAGACCATCCTGGGCAATACAGCATGACCTCCCATTGGCTGGGTTCATAGGTTCAGCAGATGGGGCTTGATAAGTGAGGAATTAAATGTGAAAATCCCCATGACAGGCATGTGTCACCATGCATGACTAATAAAAAGTGTCATCGTCAGCAGAAAGCACCTGCAATTCTGCAGCTTTTATACAGGCTAATAAAATTAGCCACACATGGTGGCACATGCCTGTAGTTGCAGCTACACAGGAGGCTGAAGTAGGAAGGTCACTTGAGCCCAGGAGTTGGAAGCTACAGTGAGCTATGATCTCCCCACTGCATTCCAGCCAGGTGACAGAGCGAGACCCTGCCTCTAAAAATATATATATATATATATATTAGGAATATATATAAAAACATATATATATATATTTTATAGGAAGACAGGTGAATTCTTCCTCATAACTGCAAAATGGCTGCAAGGCCTCCAGACTTCACACCCTCTCAGCCTGTGTTCAAAGGAAAAGAGAACTTTGAGCTTCATTGGCCTGATTTGGGTTAAATTTGATCTATGAACCAATCATGTTATCCAGGATATGGGCAATATGATTAGCTTAGATATATATATTCCATATATATATATATATATATATATATATATGGAATAAGGAAGGGATATATATAGAATAGGGAAGGAGGAAGAAATCCTAGTGGGTAGAGGAGGGAATAGGAGACAATTCTCATGAGTCTAGATTCTCAAGGATGAATACCTTGAGAATTTGATTTAGAGGACTGGGCAATGTGTATCAAAGTCTTAAACATGTGAGCCTCATTTGACCTTACAGTCACGCTTCCAGGAATGGACTCCAAAACAAAAAGAAAACCGAGGACAGGGGTGGCATCAGCAAAGGCTTTCTTGAGGAAATGAAGTTAGTTAAGATCTGGAAGATGCACAGGCATTAACTTTGGGGATGACCTTTCAGACAGACAGAGGGAATGGCTTGTGCAAAGACGCTGGGCGGGGGGGATGCAACATGGAATGCTGGAGAAAAGAGGGTCAGGAAAGAGTGGCTGAAACTTGAAGGTGAGGGGCAGCATCGTGCGAGATGGGGCGGGAGGAGTGGGCAAGAGTCAGGCCACGGGGACCTTGGGCCATAGTGACAAGTCTGGATTTCATTCTGGGAATGATGGTTCAGGAAAGGGCATCGGAGGCCTGAACAGGCATTTGGGTGCCTTCTGTACCCCTGGGAATGCTGCAGTGTCCCCTGAACCCTCTTCCATCTTATCAGAGAAACTCCTCCAGCATGGAAATTTCCACACAAGGACTGAGCTGTAGCCAGGTAAACAGAATGTCATCACCCAGCCCCCCATGATAACATGAGACACAGAGGCACAGAAGGGTGCAGAGGAGGGAGCACATTCTAGAACTGTGGGGATTTCCACGACTCCCTTCACACACCAGCAACAAGGGGGCTGGGAGGGAAAGGCAGTGACATTGCTGAGAAGCAGTAGCCGTGAGCTTGGTCCAGATTCCTGTCACGGGCCAGCTGTGTGACTGTGGGCTCGTTGCTGAACTTGTCTATGTCTTGGTTTCTGCCTCTGTGAAAATGAATGTAAGAACAGAGAGTGCCTCAGAAAACTGTTGAGGAATCAGGTTAGCACAAAGCCTGGTGCTTAGTGCATGCCCAGTGGTCCTCTAGCTGGGGACAGTAGTCCACCCTCAGGAAACAAAACAAACAAAAAAACCCCACGAGGGCCAGGGTATGATGAGCTGCTGGGTCACAATTGTCATTGCTATTGCTAGTATTTTATGTCTATAAATCTCTTCAATTTCTATCATTTAAGCTTCTTGGAATACCTTTTTAGCCTAAAGCTTGAAAGAAGGGGCTCCACTGTGGTTGAATGTGGCTTCAAATCCCCCTGATATGGGATAGTTTTCTTCCAGTAAGGCACACCTTATAATACCATGAATCTTGTCTGCTCACTCGCACCCATGCCTTTGTTCACCGTGTGCCTCCCTCCCTCCCACTCTGACACATCCTTTTCCTTATGTTCAAATTCTGCTAATTCTTAGGCCCAGCCTCAATCATACCACCTCCCTGAAGCCTCCTCTAAACATTCTGTTTATCTATGCAGATCTCTCTCCAAAGCCTTATATTTTAGTTATTCTGTGGTTTCCATTGTGTATGTCTATTGTGTAGGTCTTGCCTCTTCTACTTTATTCTTGAAGGAAGAGAGAGAAATCCTTCCTCATAATTGCAAAATAGCTGCAAGGACTCCAGACCTCACACCCTCTCAGCCTCGTGTTCAAAGGAAAAGAGAGCTTTGAGCTTGATTGGCCTTGATTTGGGTTAAATTTGATCTATGAACCAATCATGGTATCCAGGAAATGGGCAGTATGATTAGCTTAGACCAGGGATTGGCAAGTTTTTCTTAGAGGGCCAGATAATATAACAAATATTTTAGGCTGTGAACCACATGATAATTATTGCAACTACACAACTCTGCTGTTAGTGTATGAAAAATGTCATAGACAATAAGTAAATTAATTGGTATCGCTGTCTTTGAATAAAACTATATATATATATATTTTTTCCCCATTTATTTATTTTATTGCATTTTAGGTTTGGGGGTACATGTGAAGAACATGCAAAATTGTTGCATAGGAACACACCTGGCAGTGTGATCTGC
>NW_016107374.1:4612418-4662708 GCF_001604975.1 Cebus imitator | reverse complement strand
CAAAGCAGCCGCGCTGGCCGAAACAGCCGCGCTGGGCGACTGTGGAGCTCCTCCGCCCGGGAATTTCCTAGTCTGTGGGCAATAAAAACGTGGCGTCCACTCACCCTCTGCGCTTTCACTGGGAGCTGCAATCCTGAGCTGTTCCTAAACGGCCATCTTGGATCCCAATCCAAAACTATATTTTTAAAAACAGGTGACTGACCCATAGTCTATAGTTTGCTGACCCTTGGCTTAGAAAGACCAATGAAAGTACTATTTCTGGAGCAAGAGTAGGGTCACCAACCCTTTCTAAACCTTATGGACTAAATGTATGGAGGGTCCACAAAGGAATTCAGAGTACTCTTTTACTATGAGAAAAGTTAAAGTTTGGGCAGAGAAAAACAACTTACTGACTGCAAGGTTCATTGCCACATATAAGAATCCGTGAGCTGTGAATCAGTCTTCTCAGTATCTTCAAGTAGATGAAGAGAACCAGGTTTGTCTACTTAGAGAGCCACTTTATGCCCAAGGTGTTTTCAGGAGAACACCATGAAGTGGGGAGGAGAGAGCTGACTGAAAAGTTCTCACGTTAATATATAGTCCAATCCTTCCAAACACTTTCAAACTTAGGATTTCGAAGTCTGCCTGTGAAACAGGAAGGCTGACCATGGTATTGTCCTTATTTTACAGGTGAAGATGTTTAGCCTCTAGGTATGACAGGAAACAATTGCAGAAATAAACAGCATAATATTTTATTTTATTTTTGAGATGGAGTCTTGCTCTGTCACCCAGGCTAGAGTGCAGTGGCCCAATCTTGGCTCACTGCAGCCTCTGCCTCCTGAGTTCAAGTGATTCTCCTGCGTCAGTCTCCCAAGTAGCTGGGATTATAGGCATGCACACCATGCCTAGCTAATTTTTGCATTTTTAGTAGAGACAGTGTTTCACCATGTTGGCCAGCTGGTCTCGAACTCCTGACTTCAAGTGATCCACCTGCCTCAGGATCCCAAAGTGCCTGGCTGAAACAATATATTCTAAAACTTGGCCATTCAAGATTAGCAACCTATGTGCCACTACTCTCTACCCCCCTCATGGCAGACATCAATAGTCCATCACCACACTTCTTCCCGCCGAGCTCAGATGGTGTCTCAAAATCCCTCCCGCAATAGAGCAGCCAATCCCAATGCATCAGAGTTGGGCACATGAGAGGAGGAAACCAATTTGTTAGATTGACTGACCATGTAGTACTTGCAGAACTGCCAAGTTACTTAGTACTACCACTTGCAGCTGTTATTTATTGAGTGCTTACTATCTGCCAGGAGCTGCGCTCATCTCATTTAGTTTTTAGAATTCTAGGCACATATCACAACTGCCATGGTACACATTACCAGTCAATTCTGGTTTCAGCCTCAGCAGCAGTGGAGAATTCCCCCATGAACTTAGACTCATCTTGAGCTGACAGTCTCAGGGACTTGCTCTCTGTGTTTCTGCATTTGTCCTAGGTCATTTTTAACACTGAGCCTGCTAGGTGGCAGCCAAGCTCTGTCTAGGAGTGCAAGGACTAGCTGAATAAATACTCTAGCCTCCCGTTCTCCTTGGGCATAGTTCTGGGAGGTATTTTGTGCACTTCTCTGGAGGTCCCTGCAAAATCAAGACCCTGTTGCCTAGGGCAATGACTTTGAAAATACAGTCATGAAATGGCTTTCTTCCATCTCACTTGCTCACTCTTCCTTCTTGGTATCACTTTCCGAGTAAATTACCTGTACACAGGTTCATGACTAAGGCTCTGCTTTCAGGAGAACACCAACTAGAACAATTAGGATACCAACTAGGGCAACCATGGACCCCATTTTACCTGTTAGGAGACTAACTCTAAGAATCCAGGTAACTTCTCCAGGGTCACATAGCTGCTCTTTCTGATTCTAAAGTTCACGCTCTTACCCACCAGGCAGTTCTGTCTTATCAGTAGAACGTCAGATCACAGGTGGGCACCAAGGAGTGGCGTTCTGATGCATTCAATGCTACATTTTGGCTGGTGAAGGAAACTGGATTTGACAGAAAGGAAATTAGATGGTTTCTTTTTTCCTCCTAAAAATAAACCTACTTTCAGTCATCTCATTCAGGAACAATCATGCTCATCCTAGGAAACTTGTATGTTTCAGAGTTTCTAGATGATTAAAACACTTCATTAAATTGAATATTATGGGAAGAATATGGCAAAGGTAAATGTTTCAAACCACACAAAGTGGAAATAATGAGGAAGCATTCCTTTGTCTTTTATTTTAGCAATTTCAACCCAGGCTGGCCCATAGATACAAAGAAGGGTAGAGGATGTGGCAAAGTGATGCTCTTCAAGGCATCATGGGAAATTCCTAGCTAGCTGGAATGAGGTTAGAAAATGTGCCCTTTCATTGACTGTTTAGTTCTGAATGCAGGCCTGCTTGGTCAAAGGCCATTGTGGGTAGGTTCTTTCATTGTGGATAATCGATACCCAGTTGCCAACTCTTCTGAAGAAGAAGAAAGGCCCTAGAACTGTGGAAGCAGCTGGGATGAAAAAGCCACATTCTGAAACTGTTCCTAACTGGACAGACACTGGGAAGGTGAGCAGCAATTAGGAGGACTTGAGTTGAATATTCAGGAGGAATGGTCACTCTCAGAGTTTCTCAATCTGAGGCTGAAGTTAGATGTTTGTCAATTTCCAAGGATAAATAGCATACCCCAAAGTGGGAAAAGGACTGGTCCACAACTCCACCTCTGTTCTAGCTTTCCAGCTTTTTCTTAAACACACACACACACACACACACACACACACACACACACACACACAGATGATGTCACAGGGCAAACAGTTAGCTGCCCTTCTATTCAACAGGTACCTCATTTGTAATATAAAGGAAAATACCCTGCAGGTTAGTGATATTGGTGAGGATGTTGTAACCAGTCCATGACTGTATGACTGTGATATCTGTGCTCATACATCAATTTCCAAAGGCATATACAATTTCTCTGGGACTTCTTTGAAAGCCATTCTAAAGATTAGTTTAGGGACTATGTTGATTATTCCTTATTTGTCGTCCTCCCCACTGCTCAGTGCCCACTTCCTATTGGGTTTGACCAATCGGAGGCATCAGCAGGAGACTGGATGGTGAGGGAAAGAAGGCTGAGGCATTCATTCAATCACCTTTCCACTCCCTGCCTTACAGTGCAATGGCTGCCTGTCAAGGGGCCCCACTTCCAGAGATCCAGCCTTCACCAGGCTCTAGTGACACCATCCCAACCCACACCCCATTAAGCCCCCAGGTGGCAACAGCTCTGAACTATCTATAGCTAGAACCAAGTATTCTTTGTTTTCTTAGCCCTGCCACAACTCTGCAAAGAGTCTGCTCATTAAACCTCCTTCTGATACATTCTTCTGAAGGTGCCACCTGTTCCTTGCTGGGACCCTGACAGTCACAGAAGCCCTTCCTACAATATCTTGTGTGTGTCCTTCCTAGCAGTACCATTCAGAATTGTAACTAGAGCAGCTGTTTAGCAAAGCACTCAAGAGTTCAGGCATTGCAGTCAGACAGATCTGGGTTTGAATCTGGCCTTTCTTCTTTCTACCCAATCACCAACTGTGTGACTCAGTTTCTTCATTTGAAAATGAGGATAATAGACCTGACCTCTTAGAGTTTTGTGCCAGTTAAATGAGATGATGCAAATTAAGCTTAGTAAGTGCCCACCGAGTGATAAAGCCTTGATGCTTTTTTTACTGTTATTGTTACTATTATCACCATTGCCTCAGTATTTGTCCATCTCCTGAAGTTGAGGTAAGCTTCTTAGCTATATACTCCTGTCTGATTTATCTTTTCAGCCCAGGGCCCTCAAAAATGCTTTATACTTTAGGTGCTTAAAACATATTTGTTTTTTGTTTGTTTGTTTTGAGACTGTTTTGCTTTATCACCCAGGCTGCAGGGCAGTGGCATGATCTCAGCTCACTGCAACCTCTGCCTTCCGGGTTCAAGCAATTCTCCTGTCTCAGCCTCCCAAGTGGCTGGGATTACAGGCACCTACCACCATGCTCAGCTAACTTTTGTGGTTTTAGTAGAGACGGGGTTTCACCATGTTGGCTAGGCTAGTCTTAAATTCCTGACCTCAAATGATCTGCCCGCCTTGGCCTCCCAAAATGCTGGGATTACAGACGTGAGCCACTGTGCTCAACCTCAAAATGTATTTATTTAATATGATAACATCATGGCAGAGACAATACCACGAGACCACCAAGCTTTGCTTCATATTCCTCCTAGCACACAAGAAGAATACATTTCCCAGCCTTCTTTGCAGCTGAGACTATGTCCCTGAGTTCTGGCCAACAGGATGTAGAGAAAAGTGATGTATGCTCCTTTCTAGACTGGGCCATAAAACCCCAGCACTGTATATTTTCTATAATAATAGTAAGTATTTTTGGCTTTGGGAGCCATGAGATCTCTGTCACAACTACTCAACTTTGCCACAGTAGCACAAATGAAACCATGAATGAGCATGGCTATGTTCCAGTAAAACTTTATTTACACCAATAAAGGGATGGTGGACTAGATTTGTCCTGTAGGTTGTAATTTGCTGAGCCCTGCTCTAGTTACTCTCTCCACTTTTAAGGAAACCTTGGAAGCCAAGCATTGCAGATGCTGACAATGCCAAGATGGAGGGGTCTAGGTCTCTGAAAGCCTATAAGAAACAGGGTCCCCCCACACCATGACATGAGCAGTAATAGATACGCTTCTATTGTGTTAGGTTATTAGATACTACGGATGTTTTTTACAGCAGCAAACCTATCCTGACTCATAGATCAATGACCCAGAAGCCAAACGCTCATGTTTGTAGCCGGGAAGAACAAAATATAAGAATCTAGATTGAGACTGCTATAAGGATCATGGTAACTGCAATAAAAAAAAGTTCACATATTCAGTATTTTGTGCTTTTTTAATCCTCATGAACACGAGCTCATCTGTATCCTCATAACAGTCCCACAAGGCAGGCTCAGCAGGTGTCATTATCTGCATCCTATGCATAAGGAAACTGAGGGTCAGGAAGGTGAGTGACTTGCTCAAAGGCATGCTGCTGGTAAACCACAGAGCTGGGGCTCCTATCAAAATATACGTTCTCTTTTGAAAGTGCAGTGTACTTTCCAGCACTCTAAGTAACATCTACTATCCAGGGTATTATTTCCTTAATTTAAATAAGACCTCAGAGACTGCCAACATTTACTGATTCTCACTGTGTACCAGCTCCTGCTGTAAGCATCTTGCACGTGTCATTTCATCTGAACCTTGGAAAGGTTATGCCACTTGCCCAACACCACTAAATTCTTAGGTGGCAAAGCTAGGATTTGAACCCAGATCGCTCTAGCTTGAAACCTGATCCTCTGATAACTGAAATGGGGATTTTTAGTGGGAGAAACCTCAGCTCCTTTTAGTCTTATCATATTTTAAGGCAATATTTAGATTATTTATTCAAAATATCTTTGTAGATACTTCACCTGGTGGATTATCCACCTGTGTCAGGTGCTGTGGTAAGATCAGTGAAACATACAGGCTTTCCATGTCCTTTTCTTGTGGCACTTAGAGATCAGTGGGGTCTTGGTGATAGTCAGCTCAGGGACAGTCCAGGCTCCAGTCACCTGTGCATGGTCTAGGAAGCCTAGGAGAGCCCCACTTGAATTCCATCAAATGCATTTTCCAAAGGAGCAGGGGTTTTCTGTTACTAAAGAAGAGGAAAAGAAATGTGAATTTGACAAAATAACAATATCATTTATAGATGCTTAACACTGTTGGAGAAGGTGGGAATCAAAAAGGATTCCTGGAGAAGTGACATGAGTAAGTTAAACAGGCAGTGAGTGGACAAGAGGACAATAACAGCGTTGTCAGTAAGACCACTCCAAGGAAGAAGGACAGCAGGCTTGAATGCCTGGCAGTTGGGGAAAAAAGAATTTTGCTGCAGCCACAGCATGGATCAGAAGGGATGGGAATAGGGAATAAGTGAAAGAAAGAGATTAAATTGAAGAAACCAGCAATGAATGGCCTTGGCTAACATGTTGAGTTCTTTGGACTTGATCTTGTAGGCAATGAGGAGCCGCTGAAGGGAGACGAGGAGCACAACATGACCGATCTAAGGTTCAGAAATATGACTTTGAGAAAGCCTGTCTCATTTAAAGCTGTGCCAACAATAGTGTCTGGCATATAGCAAATGCTCAAGAAATATTGCTTGAATGGATAGCTTAAGCACAGATTGCTATGAAAACAACAGAATAGTCAACTGACTCCTAATTTCTGCTTTATTGTTTTTCTTGACCCAGAAACCAACCTAGAACCAATGTGAAAGCCAGGGTAATCAGAAACTCTATTTCTCCCCTAGGATGAAAAGTAATGCTGATAGTATGTTGAAAAGTGCTTTTAGATTGGGGGTTCAAAGCAGTGTAACTGATGAGAATATTATCTGTCATTTTCCTCATTCTCTCTGCTTTCAAAGGCCTCTCTCCTGCTTTATATCACATCCATCAGACACCCTCATTTTCATATCTTCGCCTTTGTAATAGCAAGTGGCTCAATGTTGCTAACTGCCTGCCCTCTATGCACAGCGGCACTGGTTCCTGGAAATGAAGGCAGCCTGCTGAACGCCAGCAGCCACTGCACTGGGGATGTTTTCTTTTAGGATCAAGCTTTACCTACAAGCCTGAAAAGAAACATCATGTATCAGAATGTGCTTAGGGTCAAGTCCAGATCTTCTGGGCTCAGGCAACCTTCATGACATATCAAAGTACTGGCATCCAAAGTAACATGTCATTGATGGAGACTGAGTAGTTTTAAAAAAAGGAAGAGAATTTAGGTGACGCAGATCTGGGTTCAAAACTCCAGACTCTGCCACATACTAGTTGTGTGGCAACTTAATTGCTGTATATCACAATGTTCTCTCCCTGAAAATGGACGTATCTATTAGATTCTATAAGATTTTTGGGGGGTTTAAATGAGCTAAAGTAGAAAAAAGTAGTAACTGTTTGGTAAAGAGTAGCCATTTATTTCTGGAGAAATTCAAGCTTCTGTGGTATCAATGCATGAGCCACCATATGGGTCAGAGACACAGCTGGGACAAGATGGCAGGCAAGTGGCAATTTTGGGACTCTTCTCTCAGTGGTTCTCCCTTACTTATTTCCTCCCTAATACACTTTTTCAGATCTGTTTAAAAATTCTACATAGTAGATAGTATGTATGTATATGTGTGTGATGGGATATGGCTACAATTGTGGAATGCTGGTCAAAAAACTCTTGGACCTCTGTTGATTGCAAGTGATAGAATCCAAGTTCAAGTCCTTATTGGTTCAAGTTCAAGCCCTTAGTACCTGGAAATGACAGGTATAGAATTGGTTTCAGCAGCCCATCCATGAGATGAGGGCTTGTTCCCTCCATCTTTAATTGCAGCTTCTCTGTTGGTCATATTATCCCTCCAACAGGTAGTTGTTTTCCATGGCACAGTGGTTGGGGTGGCGGTGGAGCAAGGTCATAGGAAACTCTAAGCTTCTATCATCTTAGCTTAGTGTCCTTAGAGGAAAGAAGAAACCTATTCCTTCCCACCTCAGACCATGGAAGGGCTCTGATTGGCCTGTCTTAGGTCACATGCCTACTACTTGAACCAATCACTGCAGCCAGGAGATGGCGTACTATACAATGACTGTGCAGGCTTGGGTCATGTGACCCATGTCACATATGATTGTTGCCATTGTGGGGTTCTGTGATTAATGGTTGCATTAGAACCACACGGAGCTGGGGAAGCACATCCCCTAAAACCCTGTTATCTGTGTGATGGGCACTTTTACCAGGAAAAAAACAAAACAAACAGCAGTAACAACAACAAAAAAGGTAGAAGGGACGCTGGGCAGACAACAATAATGGTGTTATCACTACAAACATTTCCCGGCCTCCTGCAAGGACTGGGGGATCTGTGCTTGTGTTTGTGCTTTGTAAACACCGGATCTGTCAGGACCTGCTAGAGCTGTGAATAGAGGTTTGAGGAGCATGAGTTTGGGCTGAGACATGTCTGAGATCAAATTCCAACTTTTCTCCTTACTGGCTGCACTACTTGGAGCAAGGTACATATAACCTCTCTGAACTTCAGTTTCCTCATGTGTAAAACAGATCATAGTGTCCTAATATGATAGTTGTGAAGATGAAATAAAGAGTGCTTCAGTAAGTGGTAGCTAGTACAATAATAATTACCATTATTATACCGTCATCACAGTTATTTTAGGGCTGATGTGGACTGATAGAAAGGGACTCTGAGAAGAGTACCCAAGAGAGGCTTGAGTCAGTGTTAAGGTTAGATTAGATATGATCTAATTACTTCATTTTACAGGTGGGGAAACTGAGGCCCAAAAGATAGCTTGACCTGTTTACATGAGATTGAACTTAGGAACTACAAAGATGAGATTTTGCAGGAGACTGAGCCTGGAGCCAGTTAGCCTCGCCAACAGCATTCAGAAATTATAAGGCCACAAAAATGCTTTTTGGCTTGAAGCATCCAAATGGGCCCCACCCATCTCACAGAGAGTCAGGCCTCCTTCTCCTTGCTACTGGCCCCTGTATTTCCAGGCTGATGAGTACACATCTTTTTTTTTTTTTTTTTTTTTTTTTTTTTAAACACATTCTTTGTTCTTGAAATACTTTAGGATGACTGGGTCTTTTTGTATGGGAATTAGAGCTTTGAAAACCTTGGTTTTTGGCATATACCTCTTCCCAATACCTATATGAGTAGTTTTCTTTCCCCTCCCTCCCTTCCCTTTCCTCTGCCCTCCCTTCCCTTCCTTCCTCCCTCCCTTCCCTTCCTTCCTCCCTCCCTTCCCTTCCTTCCTTCCTCCCTCCCTTCCCTTCCTTCCCTTCCTTCCCCCCTCCCTTCCCTTCCTTCCTTCTCCTTTCTTCCCTCCCTTCTTTCTTTCTTCCAATATGATCTTTTCTCTTATTCAGGTAAAATGAAGGTTTCTGGCATTCTATAAAATATGACTTGAAATAAAACAGAAAATATAATACTACAGAATCACATGAGGTAGCAAGGCAGAGATCACATTAGTCTGTATTACTTATCTAGATGTGGAGAACTAAACCAAGGATGAATCAAGCAATCCTAAGGCTTTTAAATAGGTGTGAGATTGCTTCCAGAATTTTCTAAAATTTCAATGTTATTTTAAATGTATCAATTTGTCCATTTCTTGGACTAAAATTAAAAATGTAAATAGGGAATTTTAAAACTTTTATACAAATTAAAAAATATAAATAGGCTGGGCTCTGTGGCTCACGCCTGTAACCTCAGCACTGTGAGAGGCTGAGGCAGGTGAATCACATGAGGTCAGGAGTTCGAGGCCAGCCTGGCCAACATGGTGAAACCCCATTTTTACTAAAAGAATACAAAAATCAGCCAGGCATTATGGTGCATTCCTGTAATCCCAGCTACTTAGGAGGCTGAGGCATGAGAATAGTTTGAACCCAGGTGGTGAAGGTTGCAGTGAGCTGAGATCATGCCACTGCACTCCAGGCTGGGTAGACCAAGACACTGTCTCAAGAAAAAAAAAAATACATATATATATATACATGTGTATACATATATATATATATATATATATATATATATATGGAACTAAGTAGCTTGGATGAAAGACTAAGACCTAGAGCTAAAGCATTACATGGGTATTGAAAAAAGAGCAGAAATAAAGAGCATTTAGGGTTCTTTAAGCCAGGATGTATGTGTATGTATACGCATTTACAGATATATGGGTATATATGTATGTATGTATCCACAGAACTTAAACAAGTCTTGGAAGATAACAGTTCTACCTAAATATCTGTTAAATTGAATTGAATTTATCAAGGGTTTACTATGTGCTAACTAATATCATATATTCATGAATAGACAGCATAAGTATAGACCTGCCTGGAATAAGTAAAAGAACACTATTTGCAGAAACATTTCAATTTTACTCTTTATCTTGTTAACATTGTTCAAATACAATTTCTTTCCTCACTACTGACTTGTTGTGATGTTGGTATTGCTAGATTAGTGTTTTTCAAACTTGACTGCAACCAGTTATAAATACATTTTACATAGCAACCCATACACATACATTTCTTCAAGTGTACATAACTGAAACAGAAGTTGAACAATACTTACTATTACTACATGTGATAAACTCATATATTTTCTGTTCTGTTCTATTCTAATATANCCTCCCTTTCCTTCCTTCCTTCCTCCTTTCCCTTCCTTCTTCCCGTCTCTTCCTTCCTCACTTCCCTTTTTTCCTTCTTTCCATCCCTCTCTTCTTTCTTCCGCTTTTAGTATTTAAACGTACAATGCCATGTGCTAGGCACTGTGCCAAGGGTGGGGTCAAAAATCACTCATCTTTACATTTACAGTATTTCTCAAGTTCATCTTCTATGCCTGGCATTGTGCCAAGGACCCTGGGCACTGAGGATGCAGCAGGAAACGAAGCAGACTTCGTTTCTGCTCTTACAGGGCTTACAGTTGACTGTTTTCCCTTCAAGAACCTGGACGTTTAGCCTGGGTTGTGTCTTCCTTGAGAAAGGCTGGCGTTGGGTGAGGCTGAAGAGGTGAGCAGGACCAGAGCATGGTAAGAGGTTTGGAGTTTCTTTTGAGGGCAAGGGACAGCCACTGAAGTATTTTTAGCAGATGAGGGTCATACTTGGGCTCATGTTTGAAGGGGGCACTGCCCCCTGCCCACCTCTGCAGCGTTGTCTCACCCTCTGGGCTCCCATTCCTCTGACTTTCTCTTACTTTCAGCAATGTGCTGTCATTCTGCCACCTCCAGGCCTTTGCAGAAGTCTTTCCTTCCACCTGGAAAACCCTCTTCCCCTCTTTGCCTTGTGAACTCCTCATCCTTCAGTGTTCAGCTCAAATGTTCCTTTCTCTGGGAAGTTTGCCCTGATTCCTACCTGCACCTTTCCCTGCTAAACTAAGCCAAATTCCTGATCCATGCTCTCAAAGCATCTAGTACTTTTCCTTTTCCTTGCAATGATCACAGTACAAGACAATTAGTTGTGTAATTGTTGAATTTCATTTTTTTTTTAAAATATTCTCAGCCTGTAAACTTCATGTAGATAGTAATTGAGTCTGTCTCATTCATTTTTACACTTCCAGCATCTAGGACAGTGCCTGGCACATAGGATACACCCTAAGTAAGTGTTTGTTGAATTTAAAAATGGTTGGCCAAGGGAATGAGAAAGTGAGAGAGTGAATGAATGAATGAGCAAATAACAAATGAATGAGTTATCACCTGCGATGCCTGGGAAGGTTGGATCCTTGAAACTCCTATGTGGATTTTACCTGACATGATAACCCCTCCTCTGATCTAGTCTACACTATTTTTTGTTATTGTTTTGGTTTTAAAAAGGTTCAAGACCTTATGAATCACTTACTGGTCTTGCACTCACATGCCAAGCAGAAAATAGTTTTCATCCCTGTGTCCACTCTGATTGATTGCTCATGGCTGCTTGGAGCTCTAGGATTCAGAGGCACTGGGAGTCCTGCTCTGGGTTTGGTGGAGAATGTCACTATCTGTTAGCAATGTCTGCCATGGATACCTCAGGGGAAATGTATTGCCTGTTCTTCCTGTTTGTTAGCCTTGGACTCCTGAAGCAACTGTCCCCTGATGATATGGTTCCTTTGAATCCTAAAACCAATTTCTCTCTCATTGTTAGGGAAACTCAGTGCTCTTTGGAAATGTGTGCTGACCTAAGATGTCAATTCTGCTGCTACAGCTTGGCATGTAGCATCTATGTGTTGCTTTTTTTTTTTTTTCTCTTTTTTTTTTTTTTTTTTTTTTTTTTTTTTTTTTTTTTTTTTTTTTTTTTTTTTTTTTTTTTTCTCTCATTCTTCTCTTTTCCTTCAACTCTGGTTTCTAACAGGGTTCATCACAAGCCCCTTGAGGGACCACTTAGCCCCATCTGGAAAATGAAATTGACAAGTTCAATGGATTATTTTTATCTCTTGGGCTGAAACCAGAAAGTAAATCAATTCCCCCGGGGAGAATTTCTCAAAATGCAGTGTGAGATCAGCTGTATTCGAAACACTGGGAGTACTTATTGGTTAAAAAGCAGTTTTCTTCAACTCACCTTCTTCCCTCACCTTTTAGTTAAGCATCAGATGGTGGCATCGTCCATAAAAGGCACTGTATGAGGTCTGGTGAGGACAAAGTGATTTCTCTGGCATTGTAAAATGAGCGGGGGGTGGAGGAGGAAAGGCTGAAGCTGCTGGTTCTCAGCTCTGCAGTTCCCAGTTTCCTTCAGCTAAATCGCACTCCACTTATTTTTAGCATGGGGCAGTGGAAAAGGCAATGGGCCAGCACTAGGAAATAGATTTCTAGTCTCAGCTCAGCTGGTGATTAGCATATGACTTTGGGGCTTCAATTGTCTCATCTGTAAGCTGAGTAAATTCACACCATTTTACCCTCAATCCCTTTGCTAAGAAAACCTCGATCACCACTGTCATCCCAATCATCATATCATTATCATTCCCATCATCACCATTGTCACCAACATTATCATGCCATCATCACCAACAACATCACCATCATCCTCATCATCTACGCCATTACCATCATCCACAAGTTTTGCCATCTTCTGAATACAATGAGGTATTTTTCTTTAAAAACATGTTTCTTGGTAGAACCAGATGCATTAAATGGTAAGGCTATTTTGTGGAGCCATTGCTAGAGGACCTTCCTGGTTTTGTCCATGGGAACCTGAGGTTCACTATGCCTTGCCCATGGCCACACATCAAATTAGGGTCTGTCCAGGATGCCAGTTTTCCTCTGGGCAGGAGGAAAATTGGCAGTGAGTCCCTTGATTAATTTTTCCTGTGCTTATAGAGAAGAATTGGAAAGCAGGGTTTGGAATCCATGAATCTGGGTTCAAAAATCTGGCTCTTTTCTTGCTATTATATGTAATCTTGGTTGGTAAGTGGTTCAGCTCTCTGAGCCTCAGTTTCCTTACCTGTAAAATGGGGATCATTGTACCTACCTCATTGTGTGATCATGGGATTAACAAGATAATGTAGTCAGAGTGCTTACTTAGCATAATACCTAGCGCATAGTAAATGTTTGCTACATCATGATTATAAGACCATATTATTATTTTATGCAAAGTAGTTTATAAATATATAATACTATATGTAATATTACTATATTTTGTATTGAACTATCTCTCACTGCTTTTTTCTCTGCACATCATATTCCTCTACTATGCTATTCCACTGGAAGTAAAGGCCTAATATAAAGTGAACTGAACCCAGTATTCGATTTTTAACTCAGCCTGCAGATTTTCAGTGCAGCAGGGTATTCAAGGTATTGCTGGAGTCATGTGGCAAGGTGCCCCAAAAAGCCCTCAGTCTTGTGCCTGTGTGCGGCTGAGAAATTGACTTTTTTCCCCTAGTCAAATTATTAATTAGTTGCCTTATTGACTAATTTCTAAGCACTCAGTCAAATTGAGTAACCAATCTAATTTGAACGGGAGAGCAGAGAAAAGCTTTAGCTCATCCATTTTTCAATTGGGTGCATTTCATTGTCTGGAAAAGAGACTTGAAATAAGGTCTCAAATCCTTGTTCAAGCATGGAAAGTCCAGGGACTGTAATTATCAGACTGTCTTATCTTCACATCTTCCTCTACTTGATAAAACAGGGCAACAAATCCTTCTAAAGATGGGAAGAAAGAGTTTGAAAGGCTAATACCTCTATTAAGTTTAAATGTTCCATATTGAATGCCCACTCTGTGTTAGATACTTTTATTATCAGTGATCATTATTACGGTTATGGGATTTTACATATTTAAACCAACTGGGTATCAGGAAAGGAAAGAAATGGGCTGTAGTATTTTTAAAATCTATTTTTATATAGCTATTTGCTTTTTAGGATTCTCAAATCTTTGCAAATAATGTCTCTAGCATCTTCAAGGACAGAAAGCAGTGAGTATTGCTGCTGTTTAACGGTAGGGATATTAAGACCCAGAAAGTCTAAGCTGTTTTCTGAAGAGTGACAAACAGTTCCCCAACTCTTTGCATTGGTAGTGATCTTAAAGCTGCCTTTGAGAGGGAAACAAAGACAGAACATCTAGGGTTTGTGGACCTGGCTACAGGGCAGGCACTTTCTCTTTCCTTTTTGGGTGATACGATGTGCAATTTTGCTTAGTGGACAAGAGCAAAACAGTCCCTAAGTTCCCCAAAAGGAGTGGACCAAGGACGGTGGCCCAACCCCCAGCGCCTTCACTGAAAATCCTCTTAGGGGAAAACTAAAACAAACACAGCATAGTTTGGCTTTTCATTTAGGGGGAATGCCTGGCACCACCCCTCCACCCAAAACACGCTTTTGAATTGGTTTTATTGGCTAGTGAAAAGAATCATTTAATAGTCAAGAGCCAGGCAGTGACAAAGGGATTCAGGTAAATTAGTTTCAGTTCTTGCGTAGACTATCCTTCTCTGGAATCTGAGCTTTAGAAAATAAAGCCTCCCTTACCACTTATTCCCTTTACCCCTAAGCCTTTTAAAAATGATTTTTCTTCCCCTTTCTAAATCTCTTCAAGAAAGAGTTTCTTTTCTTTCATACAGAGAGGCTACGAAATTATTTTCGTCAAAATATTCTAACGTCAGGGCATGAAGAAAATTCAGTGAAATTCAAATAAAGTGTATTTTTTAAAAAAGTTGTTTTTTGCCTAGACCCTTAAAATATGCAGAAATACACCAAAAGAGAGCTTCAAAGTCCGTTTTAATAACTACTCACCTGCTGAAAGCCTTTACGCACAGCTCCCGCTTTCGCTCCCGTCCCAAACGCTTAAAATGCAGTTAAAGTTTAAGCTTTTCCTATTAACAATCTCTTGCACAGAAGTGGTGTCCATAAAATACAAGCCTAGTTTGCCATTACTTCATTGTAATTAAGAATTTAGTAGTAAATTAATGATTGCAAATCTACAAATGGCATGGAACTAAAGGTTTAAATATTTAGAAAGGGCTCCTGACAATGTGTCGGGTCCCATAATTTGATTCTGGAGCTGAAACTTTCATGAAGGCGTGATTCCCTAACAATTAATGTATTTCTAGGCATAGGCCAAAAGAACACCATGGACAATTCTAGTCCCCTTCTCTCCCAGTTGTCCAGTTTTTCATTTGATCTGTGTTTTCTTTCGTACCTTCTCTGTATCCCCAGTTTCTCTCAGCTCAAACACCCTGCGATTCTGCGATTCGTCTCCTCCCTTGTCTTCCCATTGAAAAAGAAATCCAGTTTATGTAGAGACAGCATCAGCCATTGGGATTAAAATGTAGTATATACATTTCAGGTGATGTGCAGTAAAGACCAGCAAAGATATAAAATATACAAGGGAAAACAAAAGAAAAAATGGCAGCCGGTCTGAGGTCGACTAATATTTAAGTAACAATTTGGTGTTTCAACATAAGAGGCTGGAAGTTCGAAAACTTGAGGTTCACCCACACGCCCTGGACTTCTAAATCTGCCATCAGTAAAGGGGCACAATGGTGTGAATTTTTAGCCAAGCATCAGTTGAACTTTGAATTTCCTGGGTTTTTGTTGGACCGTATCACAATGAAACATTATATTATTTTTCCCCAAATATATATCTAATTTCCTTTACAAAGAGCAAAACATATTTTTCCCACCAGGCTGCAAGAAAACATATGTTATCTTTCCCAATAGGGCATCATCTATTATTGGTTTTTTGGAGAGCTAAAAAAATGCTTCAAACAATGTTCTAAACCTGTTTATTGTGTTTTGTCAGATGAAAAAAACACTGATTTTGATTTATTATTTCATGTAGATATTATGTAGACATTTGTGTTTGACATTTCCTGATAAATATTTCCGTCTCTGAGGTCTTTTAAAAATGCACTTTTAGAAGACTTTATTATTTTTTTTTCTGTGCGTGTACGTGTGATGGCAGATGAGGAAGTCTTTTAAGGTTCTTCGTGTTTAAGATGTTTAGTAACTTAAAATAATTTACTGGGAAATTATGAACTTTATAAAAGACGAACATAAAAAACCCAACATTTGTTGAGAGTCAATTGCTTCAAATAGCCTTTTATTAAAGCCATTTTTCTATTCTTTCTTCTTATAATTACAGAACATTTTAAATATGAGTAATTACACCTTGATGTATCTTGTGATTTAAAATGGACTTTTGAGAATGACAGCAAAGTGGTTTCTGCATTTCGTAATTCAATAAAATCAAAAGCAGTTAAAAAATATGTATACAGCTGGATGTGTTATTCTTTTAAAAATCAGTCATAAACATAGACCTTTTTTGGGTGGGGAGAGGGGTGGGTAAAATTTCAGATTGGAATGAAGTTGTAACCCACATCAGGAAAATCGGCCCTTTAATGAGAGAAATGAAAAAGTCTTAATCACCAAAACCCCTCCAAAATGACACTTCAAATTACATCAGAACTCTACATGGCAATGCAAAATGAGAGCCTTTCATCTAAAAAATGAAATACTTAATGATTTCAATGAGTTTGTACCTCCCCAAATTTGAGATCTGCATAATATATTCAGTGCCTGGATTTCTTTTAGAACTCTAAAATATTTATAAAAACAATCCTTTCTCTTGTTTTCTACCTGCCCCCCACTTTCAACATGAAGGTAATTTGTTTTCTTTGGTAGGAGTTGCATAGGGCAGCGGGGGATTGAGGAAGAGCAGTGTAGTTATAGAAAGCACCAAATGGCATTTCCAAGCTATCTGAGAATATTAACGTTTGAGTGTGTCAGATCTGCCCAGAGGCAGGAGGTTTAAGATCATTTTTCTCAGCTGAGGTTTAACGATTGAATGAATACATTTTGTCTGAAGGAAAAAAATGGAGGAAATAAATTTTTTTAAAAAGGTTTAAATTTATAGAGAGTGCCTAACGAACTAGTTAACATTCTTACTCTCAGGAAAGTCTAAACCATTCATAAATAAACCATTTTAAACCACCTTCACCCACATGCACACACTCTTTCTTTTAGCTCCCTTTAGCAATTTGAAGTACAGGAGATTAAAGTCCTTTGGAAATTTCTAAGGTCAGCCTCAACTAAAATAGGATTAAGGGGGTAAGGGGAAAGCAAAAAAAAAAAAAAAAAAGAAGAGAAAAGTCTTATTCCCTTCCCCCCTTCTCCTAACTATCTGAAATAAATCGGAAGTTATTTCTCAAAATCCTTCTTTCCCCTGGCCGGTGGCAGCTCTTCAAAAGCTTCTGAGATTGTTTAAGATTTTTCCTATTCCTTCCTCCCCTCCTTGTAAGAAAAACAAGTAGAATGGGGAAGGGAAGTTAAGGGTTGATGTTAGGGTCTCTTCTAGGCAGTACTCCAGGGGGCACTGTGACATCAAGAACTTTTGCTGAAAGCGGCTGCTAGTTTGATCATTATTGCAAGAAGAAAAATTCTGCAACGTTGCAACCATTTTCTCTTTAGATGTTCCAAACCAGTTTTCCAACAAAGGAAATGAAAAAGGGAAACCCACTCTTTTCCCCTTTTCTTTCTGTGTTTCATATGTAATGTTTAATTTCTGCACCAAGGACGTACGACTTTGAATCAGAAAACACACAGAGATAAAATAGCTCTCCTGCCTACATCTCTGTAAATGTTCCTTTCTTTCCTCTTCCCTTCCTTCTCTCTCTTTCTTCTTTCCTCCCTTTTTTCTTTATCATCCCCCCGTAAATGTTTTCCTCTTTTCCATTTTCCCTTCAACTTCTCTCTCTCCCTTCATTTCTTCCTCCCATCTTTCCTTCTCATTTCTAATTCCTCCCTACACGTAAACAACAGAAACCACAACATTTTCCATCTACCTTGGTTGCATTTGTTCTTGCTCTTAATTTGATCCATTCTGTTACAAAGTCTTCCTGGATGTTGCTTGCCTTTTCGTTCATCAGATTTCAGCAAGGAGAGCTGTCTCAGTACATTTCGATAGATCTTAACAGTAATTATGTAGGAACTTCAAAGCAAAGCTATTTATGTGCTCTCTTTTTCTTTATCTTTCTGCATGTGCGCATACACACACACATGCTCTTTCAATCCTAACCCCGCTGAATCCAAACAACAATAACAACAACAAAATCCTTTTCAAACAGGGCAGAAAATTATGTTGAAATTAGCATCTGGTATTTTCAATATATGATGATTACAGAAACCTTCCCAAATTTCTGGGGGAATTAATGAAAGAACCCTGTAAAGAAATAGAGCTTCTTATTTGACTAGTCTCCATTTAAAATGTTTTCAGTCATGCCTTGAAATGTCAACATTTTAGACTAGGGATCATGAATAACCTGCAATGATAAAAAAAAAAAAAAAAAAAAAAAAAAAAAAAGAAAAAGAAAAAGAAAAAAGGCTGAGAGATGCATTAAATAGGAGCTGCCAGAATTGAGTCTGGTGCTGACATACGATTATTCCTAAATTGAATGATTTGGTCCTAGCAAATTTATGCCTTTGAATAGGCTATTTTATGGCAAAGTACACATATTTACAAGAAGAATTTTATGTATTTAACGTTAAAAAGCTAGACACAATTCTAGTTTTGCGTCTGCCTTAAAATAATCAGAGTTGGGCCATCAGGTTTCAAGGAAAAAACATTCATTCAATGAAATAATGAATAGAAAAGCTGGATGTTTCATTGACGAAATGTTTTCCAGGGATTTTGACTTTATTATAAATGAAGTTTTATCTCAGGAACTAAAAATACTAGAAAGGAAGGAAATCAACGAAGGACCTGAAAATACTAGGAAATATTAACCAAGTACTGCCCTTGAAGAAAGATCTGGAATTTGTAGATGCCTCTGAAACTCTGAGCAAAGTACAAACAAAAGTAACTCTTAGAATCCCAAAGACTTGTTCAGTGTAGAAAGCATATACGCATCTGACTAACGAACGTATCTTCTCAAGGTGGATGCTTTTGCGCGTAACAGATCAAAACATGCATGTATGTGTATGCAATGTATATTACTTTTCATCTCTTTGTCCAAATTTATGTAGATGGCCATCTAGGAAAACTACTACATGGTACAGTTGGAAAGAGAGTATTTGATTTTTGCATGTTATTGACATACTTCCTGGGAATTACAAATAAAAACATGTCATCTGTTCTTCTAAAGAAAGGCGTCTTTCTTCCCTCTATTGATTTTGGCAAATTTACTGTCTAATTTGAAACCCGAAGTAATAGAGGCAAAATAAACCTTAAAGAAGGACATCTAACTATGGGATTTTCTGTTTTCTCTCTAAGAAGAGGCAAAATTATTTTAAAAGGAGAACTCCCAGCATTTCCTCTGGTTTTTAAGGTACTACCAAAAACGTAATAGCCTGGAAAAAAGAAACGAGTCCATTTGATCTTAAGTAGAAATGCTTACTTTCATGGGAAATGCCTCTCAACCTAATCTTAAAATATGCCTGAAAGAGCTGAATTCTTGCTCCTTTGGCAACGCACTCATTCGTTTCAGTTTCTTCTATTTATTTTATTTTATTTTTTGCCTTTGTTGTGCTACAGTCCCATAAACTCTCGGAGGATCATAAATCCTTTTGCAAACTGTGATATACTGATCTGGGGGCCCAGATTAAGAGTGTGTAAAACTGAAGTTTCAAAGAGTTTATTATTATTATTGATTAACATAACACTGTAGTTATAACAGTAATAATATTGAAAACAACAATAATAAAAGCAATTATAAGCAGAGTCAATCTCTACCAGATTTTTCATCTTGCCTTTAAATACCTAAAAAAAAAAAATGAAAAGGAGGCTTTGTTTCTAAATGCCTATTCCCAATAATGGAATAATGAGTTATTAATATAGTAAAACATTTATGCGTTCCTATGCCTGAAGCTATACCATCAGATTCTCTTGGCAGCCTTGAAATGGGGGAAACCTTTAGTGGTGTGGGCTGAGAAGCAGGAAGATGTCTTATAAAAATGGTCAGCAGATGGCACTGCAGCCTCTGCTTACTAGTTTTGGACCTGATTTGGGTGCTGTGCTGTTCTTGGACATTCAGACTAGGATAGGAACAAGCACTTTGGGCCTGCTTTTGGATAGTTGAAGATACTGTCAAGAAATATAGAGAAGGAAGAAGGTAGTCAAGTCAAGGAGCTGTATTTCGTGGTTGCTGGGCTGGCAGGCTCTTAAGAACCTTTTGCTAGAAAGGAACCATTTATCTGGGTATGGGTGTATTTTGTCCTTCCACCTTGAGCAGAAAACAAGACTACTGTGTCCTCAGATTATTCAGATTCTTTCAGGCATTCAGGAAAGAAATGAATTCTGTGGTTAGTGGTGTAAATATAACACCTTCACATTCCCTGTGGTAATGGAAGACATTTTATAAAAGTTTTTCTCAAATCTTTTCACAAAAATTTCTACTGAATATAAATAATCACAATAGGAATGCTGGTGGTAGCGGGAGAAAAGGGAGATGATCGTGTGTGTGCATGTGTGTGACATTGTTAGAAATGGGAAGGTAACTGACAGGTGAATATGTTGTTGAATGATGGGGATACTGGTTGAAAGCAAAAGTGACATGTATTAGGAAGATAGAGTCAAATTATCTGAACTAAAACTGGGGATGCATGAACCAAAATTTTTTCTTAACCACCTCCGTGTGAGAGGCAAGGATGGGAATTAGTTCAGAGGCCAAAAGGCTTTAAGTTCTCGAACAATGGATGATTATAGAATCACTGCTACAAAGCATCTAAAGTTGGAAGAGTCCTCAAAATCTGGGGGGTATTTGGCCACCAAAGTCTGGGGAGAAAAGCGGAAAAAAAGGAAGTTTTCATTTTCATAGAGGCTTCAAGGTCTTCATAACATAGCTTCCAAGTGCACTGAAAACCTCAATGTACTGGAACCTGGCCAATCAGAGCCAAAGAGGCAAATAACCAGGAAACAAGTGGCTATCAGGAATGTATTAACAACAGAAATAACAAAACTTCTTCATGATACATCCTGGAGTCAAAGTAAACCAGTTCTTTGTCTCTTTTGCATTTTCTGCAGCTCTAAATTTATATTAGACAGAAAAATCTATATTTGTTTATTCAACGTATTATTGTAGAATTATACAATATAGGATAGAATAAGGCTGGTGGCCAAATCCAAGCCCTTACTCAAGAAATGAATTCATTCCAAAACAGAAATAATAATTGTGGATCATAGGTCCTTTGTTGGAATCAGAAACTATGGTTGGTGTTTTACATGTATCATCTAATTCCATCTTCATCAAAATTCATGAGAGAGGTTTGTTCTCTTACTTTATAGTTGAGGAAACAGTCTCAGAGAATTTAGGTCATTTGGCCAAGATCATATAGCCTGAAAGATAAAGCTACAGTTTGAACACCTGGGAGAGTGAGCCTCAAACCAGGATATTTAAGCATGGTTTTCAAGCATGCAGTTTGAGGCAAGAACGAGCTCTCTGTTAATAAAGAGAATCCATTGAATCAAAAGTCTTCTTGACCTTTCCTGGAGCAACATCCCAGGGAAGAGAGATTTGAGATATTGGGAAATGCAAGTGCAAGCTTACTGTCATAAGGAGATGCTATTTGGATGGAGGCTGAGAGGAGCCAACAATTTTTTTTCTTTTAAAAGAGTCTTAATCTGTTGACCAGGCTGCAGTGCAGTGGTGCGATCTCAGCTCATTGCAACCTCTGCCTCCTAGGTTCAAGCAATTCTTCTGCCTCAGCTTCCAGAGAAGCTGGAATTACAGGTGTGCACCACCAGGCTCAGCTAATTTTTGTATTTTTAGTAGAGACAGGGCTTCAGCATGTTGACCACGGTGGTCTAGAATGCCTGACCACAAGTGATCTGCCCGCCTCGGCCTCCCAAAGTGATGGGATTATAGGCCTGAGCCATCACACCTGGCCCAGCAATTCTTGTATGGCAGTGAACTTTGCACCATAGTTCTCAAAGAATAGAAGGATATCAAAGCCTGCTTAGGCCAGGCATGGTGGCTCATGCCTGTAGTCCCAGCACTTTGGGAACTTGAGGCAGGAGAATTGAGACCAACCTGAGCAACACTGTGAGACACCATCTCTACCAAAAAAAAAAAAAAAAAAAAAAAGTTAGCTGAACGAGGTGGTGCATGCCTGTAGTTCTAGTTACACAAGAGGCTGAGGCAGGAGGACTGATTAACCCCAGAATGTTGAGGCCGTAGTGAACTGTTACTGCACCACCATACTCCAGCTTGGGTGACAGAGCGACACCCTATCTCTAAAATAAATAAATAAAATAAAATAAAATAAAATTCTGCTTACCGGATGAAGTACCATATGGGGTAGAGTAAACCAAGGGTAAAATGAAGTTTTCTCAGGCTCACAATTTGAAGTGGAAAAACTTCTAATTTTTCAGGCCCTTTTTCACTTTCCCACAACTATCTCAGTCCAAGTTCTTCGGAAACTGCTGCACAGGAGTACAATTGGAGGCCTCAGCCGAGGTCAGAGGGCCCTCCTGTCCAAGAATTTCTGCCTTGTAATTGGTTTTTCTTCTGCCTTCTGTCCTCACCCCAACCTTCTCTGTGACTTTGAAGGCTCCTTCCAAGTCACTTGTCTTGGAAGCCACATCGGCTGATTAAAGCTCTGGGGCAAAGTTAGCTTGCGTGGAGAGTTACGAGCAGACCTGTTTGGCTGGAATTACTTTGTAGGAACAAGTTGATTGCCTTGTTGGAACAATCCTTTGAGAGACTGAGTCTTCTGCACCCTGGGGTTGGGAGTAAGGGTGGACTATGACTGCTTTCATTGTAACGTTCAGCACTCTGCGACCCAACCATTCTAAGGAGGAAAATTTAACTTTTTCCTACCTGGATACTTCCTTCTCTAGGCTGCTCCCATTTATATATTTATTCTGTTTACGCAACAAATACTCATTGAGGACTTATGATGTGCCAGACTCTAAGACTCGGCACATAAAGGATTCAGATCTGTTAGGGGTGATGAAGCAGGGAGTGGCCATATTTATAACAGTGCCATCAGTGCTGAAGGGCAGGGATAGGTTGTCATTGTACTGAAACGGTACTGAATTCAATTCTTCTAGAGGAAGGTGGAGAGAAGGAGCAAAGGAGGCTTCCTGGAGGATGTGATATTTAAGCTGAGACCTGACACTGAGTAGATTTAACCAGGTGAAGAAAATGGGAGAAAAAAGGATCTTTCAGGTAGAGAGATGAGCATGTGTACTACATGCACAGGCATTAGTGGTGAGGTGGGGATGCCCAAGATGCCATGCCAAGGCCAACTGTCCATTATCTAGATGGCAATGAGGAACTATGGAAGGGTTCAGGGTGAGGGTTTGATTCAGCCAACTCCAGCTATGGCTCAGTAGATTTGGAGAATTGTGTTTTCTTAAGGAACATCATCTTTCCAAAATATCAATGCCATCTCCATAGCTAATGCTGTCCCAGGCTCAGGGATGCAGAGACTCAAGAGGAAAAAAGGTTGTACAGTCTCTTATTCAAAGCTGACTTGTAATGATTAAACCAAAGCAGAGCACGAGGGCCAGATTGCCCATCCCAGTAGCTGCAAAAATCAGGAAGAAATAAAACAAACCAATGAAACAGTATCTTATAGATTATTCTTGGTTCTATTTCTGGGAGGGGAAGCCAGATCTCAATGAAAAATGATTCTTGGCAGTTCCCAGTGAGCAGCAGCAAAAGAAACATTTTTAAAGACACAGATTTTTTTCCCCCTCTTCCAAAGAATACCATACACCACAAGCATCTTTCTTACAAAGAGAAAACATCTTGCGTGTTGTGACCGATTTCTTGTCCGCATGGCTGTCCTTCCCCAATGGAAGTAATTGGGGAAGAAAGGTCTGTGGAACACACGCTTTGATGTTTGGGGGATGGGGGGACCTTTTCAGCAAATGTCCACGGCAGACACAGTGATTGAGAAAGGCACATCCGTTTTGGAAAATGCCTGCTAATTAAATGAATGTTTTCAACTGGAAAGCATGTCTGAGCTGTTAAGATACATCCCTGATGAAGGTGGAAGGAATGCTTTAGATGTTAGCCTGAAATGGGTGTTTCCATGAACTTTTCATAGATCTTGGCCTTGTCAAGTCTCAGATATCACATCTCATTCATTAATTCATTTGCTCATTCAGCAATTGTTTGTGGAGCTCCTCTGTGTTAGGCACTATGGTGGGTGCTGGATGCTAAGTAAGGAACGAGGCAGTCAAGCCCTTGTCCTTATGGGAGCTTGTATTCCAGTGGACAAAACAGATCTTTATAAGAACTCTTTCCTGCCAAGTGTTCTTCTAAACACCAAACAGAAATAAAAAAGCAATAAAACTGTGTCTTTAAAGACTGACATACTTGGGTTCCAGTCCAGTCTTCCCTGTTTTTCAGCCATGTGATCTTGAATAATTGCTTAGCCTTTTTCTCCCTATTTATAAACTGAGCATAGTATTAATAGCCTCAGTCTCCCTATTTATAAAATGAGCATAATATTAATAATAGTACCTATCTTAGAAGATGAGAGTGAGTATTAAATGCTATAATGTGTGGAAAGTACCTAGTCTCATGTTTGGTCTACAGCACCAGCTTGAAACAAGTTATGATTATTATCAAGATCAAGAATATCAAAGCATTTTAAAATTATAAGTTCACATTTATTGTTTAAAAAATCAACAAAAGCAGAAGCCCCTGAAATAAATGGTAGAGGCTCTCTTATCATACCCAGCCAATTCCAACCTCTGTACTAATGAAGGTTGCAAGTGACTACAACTCCATGGGGCTTCACTATGAAAAAGGAATCTATTGATTTACTAAGCTGAAAAGTCCAGGGCAGATCTACCCTCACATACAACTGGGCCTAGGGTTTCAAAACAGACCATAAGCCTCTGCTTCTCTTTATCTTTCAGCTCTGATTCTTCTGCATAGGGTGGTTCATAGGCAGCCCTTGCTAGGTGGCCCTGGTAACCTTCAGACTCACCTATTCCCAGAGGAAAAAGAACTCTTTGCTTACAGGGCTGGGCAAGGCTCAGGGTTGACTCTGATTGTCTGACTTATGTAAGGTGCCCAACCTGAACCTGAGAGATGCTGTTCTCTTATTGGCCAGGTTTGGGTCACCTGTCCATCACTGGAGCTGGAGGTAGTTAATTCCATACAAATCCCATGAACTGATAAGAGGAGAAGAGGGGCTAGGTTTGATTACCTAAAGATGGAGCCCTAGGTTGTCAAGACAAATAGATGTTGATCGGTACTACCCAGAGGTTGTTACCTTTGTCGCCCTTTGGTGTGTACACTTTCAAATGTTTTCTTTATGTGTATCTTTCTATATTAGCATCTGCTGTGTGTGTATGTATATGCACACATTAAAATTAAAAGTATTGTGTGTATATATATGTATTTTTTTCCCAAAAATGGAGAACTTGCTTTATTCGCTTAACAAGTATATAAATATATTATGGCCAGCTCAGTACAGATAGATACATTATGTTATTACTTTTATTTAGTTTTAGAAAGCTCAGCTTTCTGATCTAAAATTGTGTTATTTTAAATAAGAATTTTAAAGCTGAAAGAGTCCTTGAGCTCATTTAGTTCAGGCACCTCCATTTTACAGATGGGGAGACTGAGGCCACTAGTTGAAAGGGTGTCGCTCAAGGTCACACAGTAAACAATTCTTCTCACCCTTCTGACCATTGTCTTCTCCTTCTCTTAACTTATTTCCAATGACCTTAGTGAGCTCGGGACACCTGGAGTCTGTGAGAGAGTCTTGTATATAAATTACTGGAAGCACAAGGAGCAAGGAGAGGAAAACTGAGTTTTCCTTTGAGGAGAGTTTTTTTTTTTTTTTTTTTTTTTTTTTTTTTTTTTTTTTTTTTTTTTTTTTTTTTTTTTTTTTTTTTTTTTTTTTTTTTTTTTTTTGGCTTTTTTTTCTTGCCTTAGCTGATTATTGTTGCAAACAGAGAGCTGGATCTGGCTAGTTTTGTGAGGATGGTAAATATTGAGCAAGAGATTCTTTGATGAGCATGGAACTAAATGATAATTACTGGTAAGCTCTACTTTTAGGAAAAAAGTGTATCTATCTATATCTACCTATCTCCCTCCAAATATATACCTCCAAACTGACTTAATTATAGGGGAGAATGAAGAATCAAGCACACAAGGATCTAGAAACAGGGTCAACATTTTCTTGAAGTAGGAGTTCCTGGCCTGAATCTTATAAATGAAAGTGCCATGCTGTCCAATACCATTAGCCCTATGTAGCTGTTTTAATTTAGATTAAGTAGAATTAGAGCTAATTAAAAATTCATTTTCTCAGCTCCACTAGCCCCATTTCAAGTAGTCTAGCCACAAATGGCAGTGTAGCTACTGTGTTAGACAGCATAGATATAGAACTTTTCTGTCATTGCAGAAGTTTCTGTTGGATGGTGCTGTCTTAGACCAATGTTTCAGAGAGCATCAGCTCTCCAACTGTATCACAATCATCTGGGAAGGGAGTGCTTGGTGAAATGGAGATTTTGGGGCACACCAGGAAAACTACAACAGAAGGTATTGAAAGGTGGGCTTGGAATTTGTAGTTTTTTTAAAATATTCGTTCTCCTAGTGACTTAGATGTGCAATTTAAGTTTGAGAAGCACAAAGAAGGACAGAGAAGAATAAAGAGATTGATGGTACCAATAGGTAAGCAGAGAATGAATGACTGATAGGATTCACTGCCCATTCAGGAGCAATCAGAGTGACGTATTCAATTGGCCTAAACAATCATGAGTGAATAGTATTTGAAGACCTAATATCTAGTTGTAACAGAGGTTTCAAGGACATGCTCATTATGAAAAATTTCTTCAAAGGATCTGTGAGGTGGTCTTAGAAGAGATAATGTCATAAAAAGTTGTAAAGGAGGACCAAATCAGTGGGTTATAATTTTTCTCTCAAAAGTTACCATGTAACCTGTTGCTGTTGTCATTCAGGCTGATCTTTCTTTGTATCTAAAAATGAAAAAAAACAACAATTTAAATACTCAACCTGTAGAATTAGATGTAAAATTTGTTTTTAGTTCCTTTGTCTCAATTATTTCTTCAAATTAAGCATGAAACATTATAAAGTGTCGAGTTATCAACCATTCCTTATATTTTTCCAGCAATATTTTATCCTAAGGCTAAGTCGTCTTTAGAGTAATGTTGTAGTTATCTACTGATCATTTAATCTGTCTCTGCTTACCTTTCCATGCTTGTCTCACTTTGTACTCTCCTAGCCGTGGATGGCCTCTTTAAGTTGATCCTGATTCTTGATGTTCACATCTTTGTGTGGCTTTCTCCTTTAGGGTGTAAACGGGACTTGTAACTTTCTTCTAACCAATAGAATATGACAAAGATGGTGGCATAGCTCTCCCCTGATGACACTGCATTGTATAAGATACTTCTTGTTAGCAGACTTGCTCTAGAGATTTTTCTTTCTGCCTCAATGAAGTAAGCAGCCATGGTGGGAAGACGCAGATGGCAAGGAATTTTGAGCAGCTTCTAGGAACTGCAAGTGGCCTCCGAAAGCTTAGGGAAGCCTCCGGCTAACAGCTAGTTCCATAGCAGGAACTCTCAGTTCTACAGCAGCAAGAAATTCTGGGAGTAATCTGAGTGAGTGTGGAAGAAGATTATTCCGAAGTGAAGCCTGCAAATGAGAACACAACCTGGTTGAAGTCTTGGTTCCAAACTTCAGAAATCCAAAGCAGAGGATCCTGGCTAGGCCATGCCCAGATACCTGAGCTGCAGAAACTATGAGATAGTAGGTGTATGTTGTTTTAAGCTACTAAGTGTGTCATAATTTATTACTGAGAAATAGAAAACTTAATACAAGCTGTATTGTTTTGGATGAGTTGATTAACATTTGGTCTCAGTCTTGCCAGATAAAAACAGGATATAATAGTATGTACCCTCCTGGGTTTGTTATGAGAATTAAATAAGATAATGTAATTTAGTGCCCAGTGAATGACTCCTAATGTCATTATTTCTTAAAACATTGTCTTTGGGTCCCAGCGCCTCTTTATTTCATTCTGTAGGACAAATTCTGACCTGAGCCTATATACAGATATTTTGCTCATTCTTGAACAAATCCTCTGGTACAGATTGTAGGTGCTAACTTCTCAGGGTTGTACTTAAATGTCCCTTCCCTTGTGCTTTCTTCTCAGTGGAACTCCTGGACATCAACCTTACCATGACATTCATTTTATCTCTGTGTCCTCAGCTGTAACATTTACTTCAAATATTGTATTTTTTTCTTCTAAAATTTCCATGTGTTTCTTTGATATATTTTACATTTATCTGCTAAGAGGTTTAATCTATTCATTCATTATGAGCATACTTTCCTTTAACTCATTGAGAAAGTTATAATAGTCGCTTTAAGATCCTTATGTAATGTTTATAACATGTGGGGTAGCTTGAAGTGGGCTTCTTCTTTTTGTCCTTTCTCTTGAGAATTGATTACATTTTCCCAGTTTTTCATATATTAAGTAGCTTTGGAGTATGTCCTCAATATTGTGACTTATATGTTTGGAGACTCTGAATATTGCTGTATTCTTCCAGAGAATAATGAAGGTTTTGGTTTAGCAGACAGTTGACTTGATTAGACACAATCTGCAGTGTGTTTCAGTTGAGGACTATGGCAGATCAACTATATTTTATTTATTTCGAGCCTTAGCTGCAAACTGCTATAAGTCTGTTTCATGCAGGTATGGTTCAGGAATCAGCTGGTGTCTTGGGAAGAAATTATACACAGAATTTGGAGCTCCATTTCTCTTGCTTTTCTTTTCTAAGATTCTCCGCTTATTTTCTGGTGTTTGGGGCTCCCTTGGGCTCTACCTTCTGGTTTCAAAGGCCAGAAAGAAAGTGAGTTTTCTATTGGAGATCCAGCCATTTTATATGAGGATATTTTGTAGAGGCCTAACACAGGCCAATTTTAAGGTGAAAGCTTCAACTATGTGGAACTCACCCTATATCATTCCCTTCTTCCATGTCTCACCTTCATTCCAAAGTCTCCATGCCATTGCTCACTCTTTAGTGACCCTGGTAGGTTTTTATTTGTTAGTTTGTCCAGAGTTTAGAGTCACTTTCTCCACCAGGGAGCTTGTTCTAAAAAGGAAAACTGTGGCCTTCAAAACCCTGGACTTCATAGTCCCTGCCCTGGCTTGTAACCTAATGACTGGGGCCCAAATCTGAGATCCAGCCTTCCCAGCAGAGGACACTTGAGGCTTGACCCTTCTCTCCTCTAATCCACCAACCCATTCATGCATCCATCCATCCCTCAATTCACCCACACAGCCACGTATCCATCTACACTACATTTGTTGAGAGTATGAGCTACTCTGTCTCTGTGCTATAAACCAGGAATAAATGAGATAGACTTGGGTCTGAAAAAATAATTAGCCAGCTGTAGTTGCATGCACCTGTGGTCCCAGCTACTTCGGAGGCTGAGGCAGGAGGATTGCTTGAGCCCAAAAGTTCAAGACTGCAGTGACTTGTGATCGTACCACTGCACTCCAGCCTGGGGGACAGAGTAAGACCCTATCTCAAAAAAAAAAAAAAAAAAAAAAAAGACATGGGTCTTGATTTAATGTGCTTATTGTTCTTCTGGTATGTCCTGCTAAGTACCCACACAGAACATGAAGTTTACGGCTTGGCAATAACAGGCTGCTTCTTCCAAAAATGACACTGTAGATAAGTATTTATGGACAATGAAAACATAATTTATTTCAATATATTGTTAAAGGGAAAAGTAAGTTAGGAAGCATTAGGGACAGCAGCAGTAGCTTCTCTCTTCATGTGTGTGAACTAGCTAAAGATTACTAAGCTATTACCAAGTACCTGGCTCTGGACTAATTGCTTTGCCAACATCAGCTCATGTAGATATCATAACAACTTCATTGGTATAAAAGGGACAGTTATTGTCCTTATTTTAAAGCAGAGAATACTAAGTTGCCAAGAGGAAATAAGTTACTCAAGTTCTGGGTCAGGGGCTGGAGGTGCTGAGACTAATACCCAGGCAATCTACTTCCAGCGTCATTAATGCTCGTTGGAGGCACACACAAAATGTCCAAAAGGAGGTATTGTAAAGTGCTAATAATGACCAAGTGGTTACCTTAAGGAAGCTGGATTGAGATTTCTTAAATTTTCTTCAATTTGCTTATCTATATGTGTGAAATTTTCTGCAATGTTGCTTTTGTAATAAAAAAATAATTTTAATAGAAGCAGAGGTAGAGAGATGAAGACAGAAGCAGAAAGAGACAGAGTGAAAAAAGAAGAGAGAAAGAGAGTGAGTGAGAGAGAAATAGAACAAGAGAAAGGGAGGAATAGAGAGAGACAGAGTCTTCTTTCCCCAGTACTGAACATCAAAGAGCTCCAAAGATCCCTGAAAAGTACCTCTCCTCTGAAACTTAGACTTCCGTTATTCACAGGAAAATATACTGTAAGTCCTTGGAATGATCGCTGAATGGCACCATGGAGAGCTGGGCTCTCCAGTATGGTAGCTGCTTGCCATCTTGGCTGTTAGAGATCAACATGACATGTGCTGTAAGTATGAAGTACCTACTGGTTGTTGCAGACTTAGTATGAAGAAAAAGGATGTAAAATATCTTGTTAATAATTTTACATCGACTGTATGGTGAAATGCTAGTGTTCGGGATACACTGGATTAAGTAAAATACTGTCAAAATTAATGTCACTTTTTGTTGTTGTTGTTGAGACAGAGTTTCATTCTGTTGCCCAGGCTGGGTTGCAGCGGCTCCATCTTGGCTCACTGCAACCTCAGCTTCCCGGGCTCAAGCAAGCAATCCTCCTGCCTCAGCCTCCCAAGCAGCTAGGACTACAGGAGCATGCCACCACACCTGGTTAATTTTTGTATTTTTTGATAGAGATGGGGTTTCCCCATGATGCTTAGGCTGGTCTTGAACTCGTGAGCTCAAGAAATCCACCTGCCTCAGACTCCCAAAGTGCCGGGATTACAGGTGTGGGCCACTGTGCCTGGCCCTCATGTCACCTTTTTTTGTTTGTTTTTTACTCTTTCAATGTGGCTTTTAGAAAGTTACATATTATTATTAGTTTTAATTATTTGAGACTGGCTCTTGCTCTGTCACCCAGGCTGGAGTGCATCATCCCTCACTGCAGCCTTGACAACTAGGGCTCAAGCCATCCTCCTGCCTCAGCCCTTCGAGTAGGTGGGACAGCAGGCACACATCCCCATGCCCGACTAATTTGTTTTTTAAATTATTATTTGTAGAGACAGGTCTTGCTATGTTGCTAAGGCTGGTCTTGAACTCCTGGCCTCAATTGATCTTCCTGCCTTGGCTTCCCAAAGTGCTGGGATTACAGGTATGAGCCACCATGTTTGGCCTTAGAAAATTTTAAATTATAAATGTGTCTGGTGTTATATTTCTGCTGGACAGCACTCATCTGCAACCCCACGCTCTTCCAACATCATGACCTCAGCTGAATACTTAGGCATCAAAAGATGAAAAAGACAGACACAAACACCAGTGATGAATGCCCCTCCTCTCCCTCTGGAGAAAAGCCTTAGGTCACCTCTGCCACCTTACCATGCCTTCCTTTGCTGGAGGGGCCCCATCTGTGGCTGATGTCTCTTGTGGTCCCATCTCCATTAGCACATTAAGTGGCAGCAGCTACAAAGCCCCTTGGAAGCCACTCTCCATGACAGCCAGCCTGGGGCCTTGGGCTCCAATGCACCCAGGGATGGGCTGCCTTTTCTTGGAAGTGCCTCCGTCGCCTCTTGGAACAGATGCTCGTCAGGTGATTCTTTGCAGCTCTGCATTCATAAGCGCTTCTTTAGAAAGCAGAAAATGCTTCAAGTGAGTTTGGAGAGATGAGTGTATTTACCAGAACAGATATTTTGCTCTCTGTCAGTGCTTGATTGCATCTGACTGCCCTTTTCTATCTGAATTGGATTGTGAGGGAAAGAAACCAGTTCATTTCAAGCTTAAAAATAATTTCACATTAGTCTTTCTCTTCGCGCAAACAAGACTGTGTCTATCTCAAAGCCTGGTTCTTCTGCTTGTGCGCACTTCTTTTCCCTGGTTTGTATTTCAGAGGAAACTTGCTTCCCTTTGGCCTTTGTTCTGCAACGGTTTCTGCAAATCAGTTTACCTTGGCAATCATAACATTCTATAACATTGGGGAAATGTTTACATGCAACTCCTGCTCCATTGATGTGTATAAAATCTTTATGATTTATCTTTATAGATGGGTGGGGGAAAACACTCAGGTCTAGTCAACAGTTGGTGAGTGTTTAGTACATACTCCATGCTGGATAATGACCTCATACGAATACGTCCCACAGCTTCATCCAGTAGGTACCACTCCCATTTTACAGATGGAGAAACTGAAGCTCAGAGCAGTGAAGTGACACATCCCAGGTCTTACAGCTAGCTAGTTATGTAGCACAGGTTTTCACTGAGGTCTCTTGACTCCATCATATTAATCTGGCAAATGAGGAAACTGAGGCACAAAGTGATTCAAAGGGCTTTTACAGCTTGTAATCTTTTTTTTTTTTTTTTTTTTGAGACAGAGCCTCGCTTTGTCGCCAGGCGCCAGCCCGGAATGCAGTGGCGCGATCTTGGCTTACTGCAACCTCCGCCTCCCGGGTTCAAGCAGTTCTCCTGCCTCAGCCTCCCAGGTAGCTGGGAGTACAGACACATGCCACCATGCCCAGCTAAGTTTTTTGTATTTTTAAAAAAGACAGGGTTTCACCATGCTGGCCAGGATGCTGCTTGTAATCTTTCAGGAGCGAGTGTCAGCCAGATCACCGGAAACTGCCTGGGGGTGTGTTTGTTTACATGTTTTCAATATCTTAGGCCTTATATTAAAAACTCAGGTAAACATTGCATTCTGCTCCATACTACAGCCATGTTCATATGGCATAAAACCTTTATATTTTCTTTTTTTTATAAGAAAAAATTTTATTCTTCACTGGTAAAAATTATATGTTTATGGTGTACAAGGTGATATTTTGAGATGTGTGTGCATTGTGAAATGATTACAACCAAGCTTATTTACAAATCCATCACCTCACAGTTACCAATTTTGTGGGTGTGGTAAAAACACTTAAGATCTATTTTCTTAGCAAATTTTAGGTACACAATACATTATTACCAACTGTAGTCACCATGGTGTACATTGGATCTTCAGAGCATATTCATGTTATAACTGAAAGTTTGTACTCTTTGACCAACATCTCCCCATTTGCCCCATTCCTCGACCCATAGTAAGCATGCTTCTACCCTCTGCTTCAATAAATCCAACTTCTTTTGTACATTCCACATATAAGTGAGATCATGTAGTGTTTGATTTTCTGTGTCTGGCTTATTTCACTTAGCAGAGTGTCCATCAGGCTCATCCAAGTGGTCACAAATGGCAGGACCTTCCCTCCCCTCCCTTCCCCTCCCTTCCCTTCCCCTCCCTTCCCCTCCCTTCCCCTCCCTTCCCCTCCCCTCCCTTCCCTTCCCTTTTCCTTCCCTCTTCCTCCCTCCCTTCTTCCCTCCCTCCTTCCGTCCTTCCTTCCCTCCTTCCCTCCTTCCCTCCCTCCCTCCCTCTTTTCTTCCCTCCCTCTTTTCTCCCCTCCCCTCCCCTCCCCTCCTCTGGAAGTAGAGTCATTTGTAGCCAGCAATTTGCTTAATGATGGGGAAGTGCAGGTGATTGTGAAGGAGATGATGACAGTAATGAACACTTAAAAAGCCAGATATTATTCTAAGTTCTTTAAATATATTAATTAACTCATTTTATCATTGTTAACAGCTCTGTGAGACAAAATCTACTATATTTCCCGTTTTATGCATAAGAAAACTGAAGCAAGGAAAGGTTAATTCATTAACCCAGGATGAAGCAGTGGAGCCTAGATTCATACCCATGATGCCTGGCTCTGGAGTTCCAGGTCACCATTATTCTTCCATAAATAAG
Organism: Cebus imitator; assembly: GCF_001604975.1. Classification (NCBI taxonomy): domain Eukaryota; kingdom Metazoa; phylum Chordata; class Mammalia; order Primates; family Cebidae; genus Cebus; species Cebus imitator. The sequence goes on along the minus strand of NW_016107374.1, from coordinate 4,628,815 downwards.
ACTGATGTCTGCCTTCCAAGACCCCACCCATGCCACCCTAAGCAGACTTTTCCTTGCAAGCCTTTCCTTGCAAGCCTATCATGAATAAACATCCTCTTCTGAGCTTCTAACATCCAACTCTTCTCTTCACAGATTTACTGGGGTTCCAGAAGGCACAACTCTCTAAGCCTTCCCACTTTTCAATATTTCCTCACAGCTCTGCTTCCCACCTGGATGTGCCTTACCTGAGGAGCTGAGGTCTCTCTCCATCTCTGGACCCTGTGACTTAATATTCACTTTCACAGCAGTATGTTTCTCTCTCAAAGTATCCTCTCTTCTTTGTCTTATCTCCTGGACACTTACCACATCTTTTCAAATACCCTTGCACACAAATGCACACACACACATGCACATTCCCACCTCTGTTCACAGCCTCAGATTTATTCACACACATGCACTCACTCACACTCACTCATATACACACCACCCATACGTCTACCCCAGGTCACATTTACATACATATCACATCCATTCACACACACACTCACACATACACACAAACACTCAAATCCTATACACTTTCATTCCCATACTCAAACATTCACACACACACACACCTCCCCCATACACACACACATAAACTCACACACATTGACATGCCCACACGCACGCACATACTGGTAGATTTTCTGTCATAGACACATAGCACAGCCTTATTGGCTGCTGTTCACTAAAGATCTTTGAAGTGATGTCAGAGAGGAAAAGTTCAAATGAAAATCAGATCCTGTAATTATAGGATTTTTCTACATGCACTTCTTTTTTTCAGGCTGGACTTGAAAATAGAAGAGGCCCAGGAGAGGAGGGCCTTTTCTAGGGCTGAGGAAGTAAGCAAAACCACATTTAAGGGAGTGATGAAAATTCTCTACACTGCTTTTCAAACCCACTTCATGGAGGAAAAGAGAACTGGTGACAGAACTTTGTTGTCAACAGTCAGGTTTGCCTTTTACATCTTTGTGGAGTGACTTTTTGTGGGTTTTTCAGTGACCTGGTCAAGGCCTTTCTCTTTTAAGCCTCCATTTCTTTCTAGAATAGGACTCTGAATACCATTCAGATCAACTCACTTTAGCAAATATTTATCGTGTGCTTAATATGTACTAAGCATTGGGCAAGCCACATGGGGTGCAAATATAACTAAGGAGTGATCAGGGAGATAGGGGAAAGAGGTAAGTATTCGCTAGGCTGTATTTGTTGGAAGGGACAAAGAGCTAAATATAAATGGCTTACATAGAAGGGCAAATTTTGGCTTATATAATTGAAACACCCAAAGGTATCAGGTATTCAGGCACAGCTGAATCCAGGGGTTCAGACACTTATTACATAAGCACACTAAGTATCTGACATGATCAGATAGAGCACTTGAGTGGCAGGGTGGAGACTAGATTGGAACAGGAATGGAAGCTGGGGAAAGGACATTGCAGTAGTCCTGGCAGAGAAGCACGGTGACTTGTACTAAGTGGATGAGAGGCTGAGGGGAAATGAGTGGATGTTAGAAATGAAGGAGATGGCAAAGACTTGGGATAGAGCATGTGAGGGGTAAGGAAGAGGGAGGTATCAAGAATAATTCTTAGGTTTCTGACTTGGACATCTGGATAACTGGCTGAGCTGGGTTACCTATCCATGAAGGGGGGTACAAAAAAATCTGACTTGAAGGGATGGTCCCTGGTGAGTGCCATTTGTATCGAGTTCTTTCTTTATCCTAAGAGAGAATTTTAGGTTGGGTTTAAACGGGTTCTAATGGTAGGGGATAGAGAAATCGGAGACATTTTCCTTTTTAATTTTAGGACCATGTGATGATGCTGCTGCCAATTTATCAGTGTTGCAAAGATCCAATGGGCAAGTTTAGGGAACAGCAGCTGCACAACTATTTGATGTCTGCATTAAGGTACATTTATTTCTCTGAACTTTAGACTCCTGTTTTTAGAAAAGGTAGATAACATGTACCATCTAGTGAAGATTAAATTACATAATATATACATAGATATTTATTGGTCCCTAGCACAGAGCCTGGGACAATGTAGGAACATAATTAACAACTGACTGTAGGAGCTAAACTGGAGTTGGCCAGATCCCATGGCTGGAGTCACCAGGGCCTTTGTAGACCACTCAATTATTGGAAGAGAGGCAGAACAAAGAGGGCGAACCAAGCAAGGGTGGTTTATAAGTGGGGAGGCAGAGCATAAGAAAATCTTTATTCTATGGCAGGACCCTTAACTTTTGATGTATGACCAACCCCTTTTGTAGTTGGGAGTAAATATTTCTAAATGCATAACATGTACATAGAATTACAAAGGATAGCAGCAATTTGGGAGGCTGAAGCGGACGGATCACGAGGTTAAGAGATTGAGACCATCCTGGCCAACATGGTGAAACCCCGTCTCTACCAAAAAAAATATAAAAATTAGCTGGGTGTGGTGGCACATGCCTGTAGTCCCAGCTACTTGGGAGGCTGAGGCAGGAAAATTGCTTGAACCCAGGGGGCAGAGATTGCAGTGAGCTGAGATTGCAGCACTGCACTCCAGCCTGGTGCCTGGCATTGGAGCAAGACTCTGTCTCAAAAAAAAAAAAAAAGAAAAAAGAAAATAAAGAATTACAAAGGATATCAATTATACAGTCAAATGCTGCATAAAGACCTTCAGTCAACAGTGGACCAAATATAATAACTATGGTGGTCATCCAATAAACTAAGGTTAATTTATTATTTAAGAAAGAAAAAATTTAAAAATAAATTTAGTGTAGCCTAAGTGTGCTGTGTTTATAAGGTCTACAGTAGTGCACACTAGTGTCTTGGCCTTTGCATTCACTCCCAACTCACTCACTGGCTCACCCAGAGCAACTTCCAGTCCTGCAAGCTCCATTCATGGTAAGCGCCCTATACAGGTGTACCAGTTAATATATTTTATACTGTAATTTTACTGTTCCTTTTCTATGCTTAGTTATACCAATGCTTCCCATTGTGTTACAATTGCCTACAGTATTCAGCACAATAACGTGCTGTACAGGTTTGTAGCCTAGGAGCAATAAACTGCACTATATAGCCTAGGTGTATACTAGGCTGTACCATCTGAGTTTATGTAAGTATATTCTGTGATGTTTACACAATGTCAAAGCTGCCTAGACACATTTTTCAGAATGGATCCCCATCATTAAGCAATGCATAACTATATTTAAATGCTGTAATAAGATTAAACCGCAACACCACAACTCTAAGTTATAAAAATATATGTGCTTTTAAGTTAATTCATCAAGTAACTAGGCCTAGTTGAATTCATCAGATAATTACCATAACTCAAAATGGTGATGAATGCACATGTTATTTTGAGGCTTCTCTGACAATTGAAGTGCAATATAAAAATATTTATGGTTTCTATGGATGGCAAATTCACAGGGACCATTAATATCATTGTGATTTGTTGTCTACCTTCATTGTTGAAGGAAATGCTAATTTTGGTTAGAGATTAAGAAAAATAAAGATATAGTTTTTTGAATAAAAAAATCACAGAGCCATTGCATTTCAACCCTGGGCTTCAGGTTTTGCAGATCTCAGGTTAAAACACCTGCTGGAGGGTGAGGGGAGGGCACCTGTCAATACATTTATCAAAAGTAATTTTGTGACTGTTGGAAATGCCTTGGAACCATCAAATTCTCATGAAATCAACTGTCTAAGGGGAATACCAACATCACACCTCTTTTTTCCCCCCTGTGGCAGCACAAAAGTTTTTAAATTCAAAGTTAGAGGGTAAAAACTATGAATGCCTTCGTCTAACTCAAAGGGAGGTAACATTTAAACCCTGCCATCTGATAGAGTCACCCTCTATGTCTAGGAAGTTTGAGTTCCTTTTTCCCTTAAATCTTTTAATTATCTAAGGCTACAGGAGTTAAATTAGACAAGGTAGGATGTTAACAAGAAGAACATTTGGAAGGAGAGATGGGAGCTGTACTGCAGGGTAGAAGGGATAAAGCTGTCAGCTAGAGATTTTAATAAAAAATATTATAGAGCTGAGACAAATGGTTGTATGAGACAGAGTATGTAGAATAGCATTCTCAAAATCACGTGTTCAAGGGCCAGCCAGGTGATAAAAGGGAGTGAGGCTGACTCAGCCTAATGCAGCAGGGATGGTTGTGACTCAGGAACCAGAAACAGGATGGCCCTCATAAATAAAAAGAAATTTCTATTTTTATTTTTATGTATGGACTACAGGCTATTGGCATGCTATCTGGAAAGCCTGTCCAAATGGATCCTTAGTTGGTAGAGGAGACGTGGCTTGGTAGAATCAGCTGGTAAAACAACTCTGAGGTTGAGGAAGTGAGCACTTGAATTAGAACCCTCTAGACCTGTGTGGTCCAATATGGTAGCCACTAGCCACAAATGGCTACTTAAATACAATTTAAAAATCAGTTCCTCCATTGCTTCAGCCACATTTCCTATATGCAGCATCTCTATGTGGCTGGTGTCCACCATATTGGATAGTGCAAACACAGACATTTCCATGACCTTAGAGGGTTCCATTTGACAGAGTTACAGGCACTGATTCTTACTTAGGTCCTCAAACCTGGTTATTATTTCCAGGAAGGAATTCAAGAAGTTTTTCTCACTGGGATTCTGCCCCATGCAAGATGCTTCTCAAAGTTTGTGCTTGTCACAGGAAGATCTTGTGGCTTGAGGGTCTGACCAGTCCCTGGCTATGAGTCTTGCTTGTTATAAGGGAGAAGTTTAGTGACAGTCAAATAGCAGCATAGACTTGTCCATAAAAACACTTTGCAGTGGTAATCCTTGTTTAGGGAACAGGGAAGTTAAAAGCTTTGGTACTCACAAAGAAAATTTTGCATTCTGTCTGTGTAACTTGGTCAAGGTACTTCAATTGGGAAGCTTCGGTTTTCTTACGGGTAAACTGAGGATCTGAATTTCTGCTTTTCAAGGCTGTGGCATAGTGTTTGTAAGGTAATACACATGAAGCATTTTGCCTAGTGTCTGGCATATGGTAAATGCTCAATCAAGAAAAGCAATTATTCTTAGAAAGTAGTAGGCTTCGTTTTAGTTTTTATGACAGAGGGAGTTGGGAAGACTTGAAGGTTCTTTAGAAGATCTTGAAAGGAAGTCAATCTGTTCAGTTGTGTTTGTTCTAGAGTAAAGATAAAGATTGCTTAATAATGGCCACACATTTTTTCTCACATGCCTTCCATGGAGAGGCAAGGCCTATGTCTATGCTCTTTGAATGTGAATGTTGGCTATCCTGTGACTCCTTGACCAATACAACATGGAGGAAGTGACATTTGGTTTTGGAGTTAAAGGCTGGAAGATTGTACTTCCCACTCATTCTTGAAACCCTGAGCAGCTATGTAAGTCAGACTACTGTGCTGAAAATTCCACATGGAGAGGCACTGGTGACCACATGGAATGGGAGGTGGCCCAGATGAGCCTAGCCTTCTAGAAGTCCCTACTGGAGCCTTTTGGAACCCACTGAACTTTCCAGCCTTTGGCTAAATACAACTGAGTGACTCCTAATAAACCCCGTATTGAGAATTCTCCAGCCGAGCCCTATCCAAGTCCCTGACCCAGAAAATAGTGAGAAATGAAAATAATGTTTAAAGCCATGAAGTTTTGGGGTAATGAGTTGTATAGCAACAGATAATCAGAGCAGAGGGCAAAATGTTTCTTCTTGAGTCCCAGCTGTGACTGACTTTGGTGGCTGCCTGGGTTTTAGCGTTTAGGAGAATATTCAAACTGTATCTGGTCTTAGTAGGGAAGTGTGCTGATTGATTGGTAATGTCTGCTATGGGTGTGTGTGATTAGAGGGTGGCAGTATGAATGCCGCCTCTCCCAGATATAGCTCAGGATAAAATCAGTTCTAACAGTTATCGATTCTGTTGTTTTTCCCACCAAAAATTATGGCAACCTCTCTGAATGTTTGGGAATAAATCTAAGAAACTGCTTTGGGATGTCTCCCTCTATGTGCTGCTGTAGTGCTGTGGAGTGTCAGGACCATCAATAACAATTAATTTGTTTTGGTTTCTAGGATCCTTGATTTTGAATTGTTCTGGGGGACATGATAGATTGTAGTGTGAATGGCAGTGTTTTTGTAATCCAGAAGACATGAATCCTAGCTTTGCCCCCTACTCACTTATTACCCTGGGCACATTAAGTACCTTGGTGAGTCTATTTTCTCCCTCATAAAATTAGGTTAATAAATTTTCCCCAGTCTACCTTACATGGTGATGGTGTGGATCAAACCAGATAGTGTATGGCAAAACCCTACATTAGGATGCATTTTTGCTTTATTTTCTCAGGTAATCCACAGGTATCATAAGGAGGGATCATTATTTTCATTGTATAGATGAGAAAAATTGAACTAAGAGGAGTATTAGTGGCAGTAGCATTGGGAGGCATTATTGGTAAATTGTTAGAAGCAAACAGTCTGCAACTGGAACACCTGGGTTCAAGTCCCAGCACAGCCCTTTACTAGCTGGTGAGCAAGTGACTGAGCTTTCTTGTTCTTCTCTTGTTCCTCATCCTTAGAGTGGGGTGAAGTGTACTATCTCATAAAGTTGTCATAAGATTAAATGAGAGCCAGGTGCATTGGCTCACGCCTGTGATCCAGCATTTTGGGAGGCTGAGGCAGGTGGATCACGAGGTTAGGAGGTCGAGACCATCCTAGACAACATGCCGAAACCCCATCTCTATTAAAAACACAGAAATTAGCTAGGTGTGGTGGTGGGTGCCTGTAATCCCAGCTACTCAGGAGGCTGAGGCAGGAGAATTGCTTGAACACAGGAGGCAAAGACTGCAGTGAGCTGAGATCATGCCACTGCACTCCAGCCTGGGTGACAGAGTGAGACTCTGTCAAAAAAAAAAGAGAAAAAGAAAAGTGAAACAAAACAACAAGAACAACAACAACAAAACAGTGCATGCAAAACCTTTAAGCTCTCATTTAGTAGTTAGACACTCAATAGAGATGAGCTTTAATCACTACTCTTATGCACACCTTCCTCCGAGATAGTATGATGTGGTGAGAGCAGAGGTCAGGAGAGCTAGTCAATATTTTTTGACCTTGTTCTGTAAAGAATTACATTTTTATGCAGCTTGGAATTAGGAGGGGCCATGGCCAGGTAACTTACTTTGGCACTAAATGTGAGTAGAAGTGATCTATTACTTCTGGGTGGGAGGTTTAAGAGCTAGCATGCAATTAACCGCATTCTGTCTTTCTACCACAGTAATAAGGAAGTTTCTGAGTGTTGGCTGCTCTGTCATCCTGGTGCCAGAGTGAAGACATGGCAGGCAGACTCCCAGATGATGTGCAAAAGAAACAGAGCAAATGAGAACTCAAGCTCTGGTGTTTTAAGGCCCTAAGACTAGGGGCTGTTTGTTACTGCAGTATAACTCAGCTTATCCTGATTGATGGAGTGATGAGGCACTAGAAACTGGACCATAGGAATCTTCATTTTTCAAATAAATATTTCAGTGATTCACATTTTTATAACATTTACAATGATTCCATTGTACAGATTCACATAAACATGAGGGGAAAGAGAGAAAACTTATTTAACTTTTGGGGAGATATTCTACTCAGTTTTTTTAATATCCTGAAATGGATTGTTACTGACAAAAATGGGCTTGATGGAGAGTGGGCAGGCTTTATACATAATAAAAATGGAAGCTGGTGTCATTGTACATGTGAAAAGGAAATCTAAAAAAACCCCACGGAGTGTTTTAAGAGGTTAAAGGTAAAAGAAAATTGACTTCTTATGTCTCAGTTAAATAAACAAAGGCTTCTTGAACCAGAGAACTAGAATGGGAGAGTTTTTGGTTACCTTCCAGCTTCTCAGAGATGTATTTAACATATGGCATTAGATGTATCTGGAGGTTTTATTTTGTTTTTGTTGTTGTCACCCTCCTAAACAGAGCATATAAGGGCAGAGAGTTGCCCTTATATGTTCTGGGAGTTTTAGATGTTTCTGAAAATTGAAATAAAGCAAGCCCAGGTTTCCAGAAGGGCTTGTGGGCAGATCTTAGGAAAGTAGGGGTTTAACCTCAATTACAATCTGTGAAATGAAAATCTGTGAGGTCCCCTGTGCCCCAATTTCAGGACTGTATTTAACGCTTCGAAACTATTAGTATGAACCTTGGAAATGATGTTTTGGGGATGAGACACTCCTAAGCCTCTTTCTTGACAGTAGGCATTTTGGGGTATGTGGTTAACATAAAAATTAATTGCCAGGTTCTTGTGGCTCCATTGTTGTCATCTGGAAAAGAGGTGGGGCAGCATTCACAGTCCCAACAGGCACTCACATGGGCTTGTGTGTGGTTTGCATATTGTGATGTAAGTGGGAATAGTATTTGCTGGAGCCCACGTCTGCATAGCCATGGCCTAAGTGACAATAAGGGCAGAGAGCACAGCCTTGGCAACAGACAGAACTCAGTTTGTATCTTCAACTCCACCATGGGCAATTTACATTACCTAAGATTTATTTTACTTATCTGTAAAATGGACACACTAGTACTTCTCAGGATTGTTCTGAGGATAAATGTAGATAAAAATGTAAAGTAAGGCTTACCCTAGCACTTACTCTATGCTCAATAAATCTGAGTGATGATGAGGATAAGAATAACAGTGTCACAGGATGGTGACCTCTGATGAGATTGAGTCAGACCTAGGTATTCAGTGGCATATGTTCCCTGGTGCAACTCTCTATTCAAGAACACAATTGAGATGGTCTAAGGACCATTGGGATCCCAGGGTTGTGTCTGTGATATCTGGGATTTTATTAGCTAATCCAGCATCTGTGATGAAGGCCAGGTGCTTGCTTCGAACTTGAGCTTTAACCCAACAGTGAGTATATAAATCATTTATTTCTTCTTTTTAAGTCATCACTTTGATACCCGATGACCAACTCTCTGAAAAGGTCAGTCCAGAAGCTGTTGTGAATGATCAGGAACCAAATCTCATAGGGTTGCCTTCTAGTTATTCTAATTTTATTCAAAACCTCCCCTGTTCAAGAACTGACAATCATTCCTTCTTGTCTGTTAAATCAAGTCTGAACTGCATATCACAGAAAATAACTCTCTGTTCTGTACCCTAAGATAGTTCTTCAGCCTTCTTCCTTACTCATTGTTTAATGTATCTTATACTCTACAATCTTATGATGGCAAATACATGGCACTTGGGCTCTCAGATTCCCCTCCCATGTCCATGGCAGACATTAAGAAGCAATCTCTTCAATTCTTCTCTCTTTTCTTTTTTATTAGTTTGGCTAGCAGTCTATTTATTTTGTTGATCTTTTCAAAAACCTAGCTCCTGGATTTATTGATTTTTTTGAAGGGATTTTTGTGTTTCTATCTCCTTCAGTTCTGCTCTGATCTTAGTTATTTCTTGTCTTCTGCTAGCTTTTGAATTTGTTTGATCTTGTTTCTCTAGCTCTTTTAATTTTTATGATAGGGCATCAATTTCAGATCTTTCCTCGCTTCTCATGTGGGCATTTAGTGCTATAAATTTCCCTCTAGATACTGCTTTAAATGTGTCCCAGAGATTTGGTATGTTGTGTCTTCATTCTCATTGGTTTTGAAGAACATCTTTATTTCTGCCTTCATTTCATTATTTACCCAGTACTCATTCAGGAGCAGGTTGTTCAATTTCCATGTAGTTGTGTGGTTTTGAGTGAGTTTCTTAATCCTGAGTTCTAATTTGATAGCACTGTGGTCTGAGAGACTGCTTCTTATGATTTTTGTTCTTTTGCATTTGCTGAGGAGTGATTAAGTTCCAATTATGTGATCAATTTTAGAGTAAGCATGATGTGGTGCTGGGAAAAATGTGTATTCTGTGGATTTAGGATGGAAAGTTATGTAGATGCCTATTAGGTCCGCTTGGTCCAGATCTGAGTTCAAGTCCTGGATATCCTTGCTAATTTTTGTCTTATTGATCTGTCTAATATTGACAGTGGAGTGTTAAAAGCTCCCACGATTATTGTGTGGGGGTCTAAGCCTCTTTGTAGATCATTAAGAACTTGCTTTATGTATCTGAGTGCTCCTGTATTGGGTGCATATATATTTATGATAGTTAGCTCTTCTTTTTGCCTTGATCTTTTTATCATTATATAATGCCCTCCTTTGTCTCTTTTGATCTTTGTTGGTTTAAAGTCCTTTTTATCAGAGACTAGGATTGTAACCCCTGCTTTTTTTGCTCTCCATTTGCTTGGTAAATCTTTCTTCATCCCTTTATTTTGAGCCTGTATGTGTCTTTGCACGTGAGACGGGTCTCCTGAATACAGCATACCAATGGGTCTTGACTTTTTATTCAATTTGCCAGTCTGTGTCTTTTGATTGGGGCATTTAGCCCATTTATATTTAAGGTTAATGTTGTTATGTGTGAATTTCATCCTGCCACTTTGATATTAGCTGGTTGTTTTGCCTGTTAGTTTACACAGTTTCTTCATTGTGTTGATGGTCATTACCATTTGGTACGTTTTTGCAGTGGCTGGTACTGGTTGTTCCTTTCCATGTTTAGTGCTTCCTTCATATCACCACCAATTCCACAGAAATACAAACTACCATCAGAGATCACTACAAACAACTCTGCACATAAACCAGTACATCTACAAGAAATGGATAAATTCCTTGATACTTACACCCTCCCAAGGCTAAACCAGGAAGAAGTTGAATCCCTGAATAGTCCAATAACAAGGTCTGAAGTTGAGGTAGCAATTAATAGCCTACCAACCAAAAAATGTCCAGCTCCAGACAGGTTTATAGCTGAATTCTACCAGACATACAGAGAGGAGCTGGTACAGTTCCTTCTGAAACTATTCCAAACAATACAAAAAGAGGGAATCCTCCCTAACTCATTTTATGAGACCAACATCATCCTGATACCAAAAACTGGCAGAGACACAGTGAAAAAAGAAAATTTCAGGCCAATATGTGAAAATCTTCAATAAAATACTGGCAAACTGGATGCAGCAGCACTTCAAAAAGTTTATCCACCATGATCAAGTAGGCTTCATTCTGGGGATGCAAGGCTGGTTCAACATATGCAAATCTATGAACGTAATTCACCACATAAACAGAACCAAAGACAAAAACCACATGATTATCTCAATAGATGCAGAGAATGCCTTCGACAAAATTCAGCAGCCCTTTATGCTAAAAAACTCTCGATAAATAGGTACCGATGGAACATGTCTCAAAATAATAAAACCTATTTATGACAAATGGACAGCTAATATCATACTGAATGGGCAAAAACTGGAAGCATTCCCTTTGAAAACTGGCACTAGCCAAAGATGCCTTTTCTCACCATTCCTATTCAATATAGTATTGGAAGTTCTAGCCAGAGCAATCAGGCAAGAAAAAGAAATAAAGGGTATTCAATTAGGAAAATAGAAAGTCAAATTGTCTCTATTTGCAGATGACATGATTGTATATTTAGAAGACCCCATCTTCTCAGCCCAAAATCTCCTTAAGTTGATAAGCAACTTCAGCAAAGTCTCAGGATACAAAATCAACATGCAAAAGTCACGAGTATTCATATACACCAGTAACAGACAGAGAGCCAAATCATGAGCAAACTCCCATTCACAATTGCTACAAAGAGAATAAAATACCTAGGAATACAACTAACAAAGGTTGTGAAGGACTTCTTCAAGGAGAACTACAAACCACTGCTCAAGGAAATAAGAGAGGGCATAAACAGATGGAAAAACATTCCATGCTCATGGTTAGGAAGAATCAATGCCATGAAAATGGGCATACTGCCCAAAGTAATTTATAGGTTCAATGCTAATCCCCATCAAGCTACCATTGACCTTCTTCCTAGAACTGGAAAAACCCACTTTAAACTTCATATGGAACCAAAAAAGAGCCTACATAGTCAAGACAATCTTAAGCAAAAAGAATAAAGCTGGAGGCATCACACTACCTGATTTCAAACTATAATACTAGGCTACAGTAACCAAAACAGCATAATACTGGTACCAAAACAGAGATATAGACCAATGAAACAGAACAGAGGCCTCGGAGGCAACACAACATATCTACAACCATCCGACGTTTGACAAACATGAAAAAAACAAGCAATGGGGAAAGGATTCCTTGTTTAATAAATGGTGTTGGGAAAACTGGTAGCCATGTGAAGAAAGCAGAAACTGGACCCCTTCCTGACACCTTACACTAAAATTAACTCCAGATAGATTAAAGATTTAAATGTAAGACCTAATACCATGAAAACCTAGACAAAACCATTCAGGACATAGGCACAGGCAAGGACTTCATGACTAAAACACCAAAAGCATTGGCAACAAAAGCCAAAATAGACAAATGGGATCTAATTAAACTTAAGAGCTTTTGCACAGCAAAAGAAAGAATCATTAGAGTGAACTGGCAACCAGCAGAATGGGAAAAAATCTTTGCAAGCTACCCATCTGACAAAGGGCTAATATCCAGAATCTCCAAAGAACTAAACAAATTTAAAAAACAACCCTATCAAAAAATGGGTGAAGGATATGAACAGGCACTTTTCAAAAGAAGACATTTATGTGGCCAACTAACATGATAAAATGCTCATCATCACTGGTCATTAGAGAAATGCAAATCAAAATCACATTGAGATACCATCTCATGTCACTTAGAATAGTGATCTTTAAAAAATCTGGAGACAACAGATGCTGGAGAGGATGTGGAGAAATAGGAATGATTTTACACTGTTGGTGGGAGTGTAAATTAGTTCAACCATTGTGGACGACAGCGTGGTGATTCCTCAAGGATCTAGAAATAGAAATACCATTTGACCCAGCAATCCCATTACTGGGTATATACCCAAAGGATTATAAAGTGATCTATTATAAAGACACATGCACATGATTCTGTCACTGCTTACAATAGCAAAGACCTGGGACCAACCCAAATCCCATCAAGGATAGACTTAATAAAGAAAATGTGGCACATATACACCATGAAATACTATGCAGCCATAACAAAGGATGAGTACATGTCCTTTGCAGGGACATGGTTGAATCTGGAAACCATCATTATTAGCAAGCTGTCACAAGAACAGAAAACCAAACACCCCATGCTCTCACTCATAAGTGAGTGTGAACAATGAGAACACATGGACACAGGGAGGGAAACATCGGATACTGGGGTCTGTTGGGAGGTGGAGGGCTAGGGGAGGGATAGCAGGGGGTGGAGAGATTAGGGAGGGATAAAATTAGGAGAAATGCCTAATTTAGGTGACAGGGGATGGAGGCAGAAAACCACCATGGCCTGTGTATACCTATGTAACAATCCTGCAAGATCTGCATGTGTGCCCCAGAACTTATTATTTTTTTTGAAAAAGCTATCTGAGAACTCTTCCTCCAGACTCTTCAGTATCTCATTGTCTTCAACACAGTACTCCAGGCAACCACTCTCAATTGATGGGGCTTGACATGTAAACAAAGCTGATTTACCAATCCTAACCTAGGCCGATTGGCTTTCGTTCTTGAACATTCTAGGTTTTCACTATGTTTACATGCCTTTGAATGTTGGCCATTTTGCCCAGGATTCCCTTGTCTCTGCATAACTAAGCCCCATTCATTCTTCAAGACTTTTAATATAGCTCAAGTTTCTACAGAGTAGCCACACAATTATAAAATCACAGAATGTTTCTGGAGTTAATTTGAAATCCTGTATGATAGCTTTTCCTGATGGCTCAGACTTGGTTAGCTGTTCTTTGTCCTAATCTCATATAGTATATATTACCTGAGTATAATTGCAGCCAATATATTTTTTAGCTCATCATTAATAAAGGTTTGCATATCCTGTCTCTACAACTAGATTCTTGAGGGTAGCAGACAGATCTGAGTTCAAATCCTGTTTTTGCCACTTCCTCTCAAAGTGACCTTAACTTCACTGAAGGTCAGGTTCCTTTATATGTGAAATGAAGAGGCCAATAAAACCTACCTCTTGGAGTCTGTTGTGTCTATTCAATGCATGTAAATTCCTTAGCCCATTTTATGGTAAATAGTAAGGGCAAAATATAAGTTGCATTCTGTGTAGAACACAGTGAGGTGCAGAGCCTTGAAACCAAAGTCCCAATTTTAAGCCAGCTTTGGCCTTTTATTTGCTTGAGGAAGTCACTTCTGAGTTTTATCCTGCTTATTTATAAAATGAGCTTTGTGGCATTAGTCTTTGGTTGGCTCTCACTTGGATTTGCAGTATAAATGCAATCAGGTAGGTGAAAGCAGAGGCAATATTAAAAATATTTAGCAATCTAGATGGAATAGGGATGGACAAGTTGGAGCAGATGTCAGCAGATGTTGGCTATAACAATTAAAACAGCCACTTTGAATAGTCTCCCTTGGTAAAGGCATTCTAGAAAGTGTGAAGCACTGCTCAGACGGGAACAGTTCTAGTTGTCATTTATCCATGGGTAAATTGAATACAGAATAGTTTCCCAAAATGATAGATATCTCATAATATTATGGGCACCTCAAATAAGGCTGGCTCAAGAAGGACAGTCAGTTGAAAGTAACAGAATTCTAATGCAACAGGGTTCAATGGAAAGGAATTGATAGGCTCAAGTTACTGAAAAAAAAAAATTAGTGGTGTATTTAAATTTAGGTATGGCTTCATACAAGGGCTCAAATTATACATTCAGGACTTCATTTTATCCCGTTGCCTATTGAGTCCTACTTTTCCCTGTATGGGCTCCATCATCTGGAGGTTTTCCCTTTGTAATAATGTGACAAGATGATACTAACCTTTCCAGATTTGTGTGCTATTCTTCTAGCCTGAAGTAAAACAGAAAAGGAACTCACCCCCCTCCCCTGGTAGTTGCAACAAAAGACTTGGAATTAAGCCTCTCACTTCTCTCATTGGCTATCAGTTGTCATGTGCCCATCTTTGGCCCAATCACTAATGGAATGCTCTGACTGGCAGGGTCTGCTTCATATGTATATTGGTGGGAAAGGTTCATGCCCACAGAAGGGTAAAATGGATCCTAGCCAGACTTTAAAAACAGGCTTCTACAGCCGTGGCTTACTGCAAAAGCACCAGAGAATTGCAAGATGGCACTGTCCCTATGCAGGCTTCTTCACTCCGAATTTGTCATGAATACATAGCTCTCAGATTAAAACAAAGGGTATTGTGTCTGTATTCTTTTCTCTAAGAAGCCATCTAGTCTGTGCGGCTCTGCTTCCACTCATTAGTACATGAGAACACTGATCTGTCATCCCACTTCCTTGTTGCACACAGAGGACAGCATGGAGCAGATGCTTTAGGGTAGGGTGTTGGTGAGTTATGCTGGCTGATGTCACATGGGTTTGGCAGGCTCTCTACAACTGCATTTTCAAAGTCTTGGAATCATGAAGGAAAGGAGAAACCACAACGTGACCATCCAGGCATTTCTTTCTTTCTCCTTATTTTTCCTGAAAGTCCTAGTACTTCCAGGGACATTT
This sequence comes from Cebus imitator, assembly GCF_001604975.1. Classification (NCBI taxonomy): domain Eukaryota; kingdom Metazoa; phylum Chordata; class Mammalia; order Primates; family Cebidae; genus Cebus; species Cebus imitator. The sequence continues at coordinate 4,613,353 of NW_016107374.1, read as the reverse complement.
AATCCTTATGTTTTTGTTTAATTTTCAGTCTACTTAGGTCACCAAAATGCAGCCTATAAAGAGCCATTTGATGTCCAGGAAGAATTATGAGCTTGTGTAAAAGCCTCTTAAAATGTGTTTGTATGCCCGTGCATGTGCGTGTGAGTGAATGTGTGTATGCATGTGAGTTCTTAAGTTTTACTCCTTCAAAGCTTTGCATTTCACTGGATTTGAACTCACCAGAAAGTAAGATTCAAAGCTCACAGAAAAATCTACTGAGACTCTACTTCCTTTTTCAGAGTCATGCATGAATAATAGAAGCATAATGCATACTTCCTCATACCCGTACAATCAATGGTGTCGATGTCACTTTAAATGACAAATTTTAGGTAACTAGTTCTATACTCACTGCCTGTATTTTATTACCTCCCACTCTTAATCCCCTCCAGTCTGGCTTACGTTTCTATCTGGACACTCAAACTTGTCTCCAGGCAGTCCTTGAGGACCTCCATGATATTGCCGAATTCAGTGGGGATGTTGGAGTACTCACTGTACTTGACTATCTAATGTGTATTTTCACTGCTCATTATGTTATTCCTCAGCGGCATTTCACACAGTTGAGTACTCTCCTCTCTTGATATGCTTCCTCACTTCATGTATTACTCCATTCTCACATTGCCGCAAAGAAATACCTTAGACTGGGTAATTTATTATTTACTTATTTTTTATTGCATTTTAGGTTTTGGGGTACATGTGAAGGACATGCAAGATTGTTGCATAGGTACACACATGGCAGTGTGATTTGCTGCCTTCCTCCCCTTCGCCTATATCTGGCATTTCTTCCCATGCTATCTCTCCCCACCTCCCCACCCCCCACTGTCCCTCCCCCATTTCCCCCCAACAGACCCCAGTGTGTAGTGCTCCCCTCCCTGTGTCCATGTGTTCTCATTGTTCAA
>NW_016107374.1:4609728-4611043 GCF_001604975.1 Cebus imitator | reverse complement strand
GAAGGCCATTGGTAGCTTGATGGGAATAGCATTGAATCTGTAAATTACTTTGGGCCGTATGGCCATTTTCACGATATTGATTCTTCCTAACCATGAACATGGAATGTTTCATCATCTGTTTGTGTCCCCTCTTATTTCGTTGAGCAGTGGCTTATAGTTCTCCTTGAAGAGGTCCTTTATGTTCCTTGTTACTTGTATTCCTAGGCATTTTATTCTCTTTGTAGCAATTGTGAATGGCAGTTCGTTCTTGATTTGGCTCTCTTTAATTCTGTTATTGGTGTATAGGAATGCTTGTGATTTTTGCACATTGATTTTGTATCCTTAGACTTTGCTGAAGTTGCTTATCAGTTTCAGAAGATTTTGAGCTGAGACAATGGGGTCTTCTAGATATACAATCACGTCATCTGCAAATAGAGACAATTTGACTTCCTCCTTTCCTATTTGAATACCCTTTATTTCTTTTTCTTTCCTGATTGCTCTGGCTAGAACATCCAGTATTATATTGAATAGGAGTGGTGAGAGAGGGCATCCTTGTCTAGTGCCAGATTTCAAAGGGATTGCTTCCAGTGTTTACCCATTCGGTATGATATTGGCTGTTGGTTTGTCATAAATAGCTTTTATTATTTTGATATATGTTCCGTCAATACCTAGTTTATTGAGGGTTTTTAGCATAAAGGGCTGTTGACTTTTGTCAAAGGCCTTCTCTGCATCAATTGAGATAATCATGTGGGTTTTGTCTTTGGTTCTGTTTATTTGGTGAATTACGTTTATAGACTTGCATATGTTGAACCAGCCTTGCATCCCTGGGATGAAGCCTACTTGATCATGGTGGATAAGTTTTTGATGTGCTGTTGCAATCGGCTTGACAGTATTTTGTTGAAGATTTTTGCATCTATGTTCATCATGGATATTGGCCTGAAGTTTTCTTGTTGAGTCTCTGCCAAGTTTTGGTATCAGGATGATGTTGGTCTCATAAAATGATTTGGGAAGGATTCCCTCTTTTTGGATTATTTGGAATAGTTTCAGAAGGAATGGTACCAGCTCCTCTTTGTATGTCTGGTAGAATTCGGTTGTGAACCCTTCTGGACCTGGGCTTTTTTTGGGTGGTAGGCTCTTAATTGCTGCCTCAACTTCAGACCTTGTTATTGGTCTATTCAGGGTTTCAACTTCTTCCTGGTTTAGGCTTGGGAGTAGGCAAGTGTCCAGGAATTTATCTATTTCTTCTGGGTTTACTAGTTTATGTGCATAGAGTTGTTTGTAATAATCTCGGATGATGGTTTGAATTTCTGTGGAATCTGTGGTGATATCCCCTTTA
>NW_016107374.1:4594844-4607333 GCF_001604975.1 Cebus imitator | reverse complement strand
TCAGATTGGATCTCTGAGTGAACTTCCCATTTGTGGATGCTGAAGTTACTTCCTTTTCTTAGCTTTCCTTCTAACAGTCTGGCCCCTCTGCTGTAGGACTGCTGAGGTCTACTCCAGGCCCTGCTTGCCAGGGGATCACCTGCAGCAGCTGAAGAACAGTAAGGGTTGCTACCAGTTTCCTCTTCTGCTATCTTTGTCCCAGAAGTATGCCCAACAAACGTCAGTCTGTTCTCTCTTTTATGAGGTGACTCTTTGGATATATGGGGGTCAGGGAGCTGCTTGAGGAGACAGTCTGTCCTTTATTGGAGCTCAAGTCCTGAGCTGTGAGCTCCATTGTTTATTGAGAGTTGCTGGGCAGGTACATTTAGGTCTGCTGCAGCAGAACTCATAAACTCCTTTTTTTTTTTTTCCCCAGGTGCTCTGTCCCAGGGAGTTAGGGCTTTATTTATGAGTTTCTGTTGTGCTGCTGCCTTTTTTTTGTCTTTCAGGGCTGCCCTGCCCAGTGAGGAGGCAGCCTAGTCACTGTCTGCCTGCAGAGACTTTGCTAGGCTGCTGTGGGCTCTGCCCAGCTGCCAGGTGATCTTCCCTGTGGTCCTGTTTATATGGGTGTAGTTAGAACTGCCTTGGCAATAGTGGCCTGCCTGTTATGGTGGACTCTCTCTGTAGTGGCAGATTGCCTCTGCAATGGCGGGTTGCGTCAGCAAAGGTGGGCTGCCTCAGCGATGGTCAGACTGCCTCCATAGTGGTGGAGTGTCTCAGTAATGGTGGACGCCCTTCCCCCACAGAGCCGGACCGTCCCAGGTTCAGCTGTGCTTGCTGTGAAACTCTCAACCCAGAGCGTTTTCAATTATTGTTTTTTTTTGTGTGTGTGTGGGGGGCAGGTGGGACCAGCCGAGCCTGATCACTTGGCTCCCTGACTCAGAGTCTTTTTTGTTGTTGTTGTTGAATGGTCGACTCTCTCCCAGTGTTCCAACTGCCTGTTGAAAAAGGCGCTGGGATCTCCTGTGCTGCGACTCACTGAGCTGGCTGAAACAGCAGTGCTGAGATTCCTGGCGGTTTTTTTGCCTAGGAATCTCCTGGTCTGACTCGCTATTTCAGATGAATGGGCGACTCTGCTGCCTCAGGGCTCCAATCACCAGCTAAGGGGGAACCTGGACCAGCGTCTTTAGTACGGAGAACTGCCACCCCAGGGTACGGGCAAAGCAGCCGCGTGGGCCAAAACAGCCGCACCGCGCTGGTGACCCATGGGGCTCCTCTGCCTGGGAATCTCCTGGTCTGTGGGCAATAAAAATCCATCTGGAAATGCTGCGTCCACTCACCCTCTGCACTTTCACTGGGAGCTGCAATCCTGAGCTGTTCCTAGTCGGCCATCCTCCCCCGATTGCCCAAGGAGCATTTTCAAGACTGGGTAATTTATAAAGAAAAGAGAATTAATTGGCTCATGGTTCTTCATGCTATACAGGAAGCATAGTGGCTTCTGGGGAGGCCTCAGGAAACTTTCAATTATGGTGGAAGGCAAAGGAGAAGTAGGCATGTCTTATTTGGCAGAAGAAGGAAGGAGAGAGGGAGAGAGGGAGGTGCTACATACTTTTAAACAACCAGATCTTATGAGAACGCTATCATGAGAATGGAAGCAAAGGGAGAAATCTGCCCAATGATCCATTCACCTCCCACTAGGCCCCACCTCCAGCATTGGTGATTATGTTCAAACATTTTCACTTGGGTATCTCAAAGACACTGAAAACATAAAAAATTTCAGGACTGAACTAAACTCCAAATGCCACCCTCCCAATTCAGTAATGTGTCATTTAACAATGGGAATACATTCTGATAAATGCATTGTTAGGGGATTTTGTCATTGTGTGAGCATCATAGAATGTACTAACACAAGCCTAGATGATATTATGCTCCTTTCCTTTTGAACATTTATCTTGGCTTGAAATTATATTTTAATGTAGGTATATGTGATATCTTATCTCAGGGTAATATATTTACATTTAATGCATTAATATATAATAGTTTATTACATTAGTGACATAATTTTCATATGTTACACATATGTTAATGTTTTCCATTTGGTTTTGTGAACAGAAACCATGTCTACCTTAATGACTGTTATATTCTCAGTGGCTCATTTTTGCACACATGGTAGGTATTTCAGGTCAGTTGGGGTTTATCAGTCTGGTGGTCATGAAAATGTGCCACTCAGATCTCCTGTAATGAGACACTTTGCTGATTGATAGTCCTAGCTGCCTTCCTCCTGGATCCACTACCAGATTAAAGAATCAATCTTCCCCAGCTACTAACTGAGTTCTTTAAGGGTACTGATGTAGGTTCCTTTCTACACACTCTAGAAATTCTTTAACAGGGAACTTTTGGCTTAAGGGCTCCTCATTGCCTGGCTAAGACATATTTAGAACTAAGAGACAGTCCAAAGTTCTTCCTCCCCAGAACTCCTTCCTTTACTATCTCCTTCTGTGGGTATTGGATCTTCATCACGGTCTGACAGCTCTTCCTGCTTCTTCCTGCTGCTTCTTCTTCATCTTTCACAGGTATTCTCCCCAGTAAATCTCTTGCAGGTGTAATCTTGTCTTAGCATCTGCTTTTTTGGAGTATCTAAACTAACCCGGGTGGTACCAAGAGTGATCCAAAAAGCGAAAAGTAAGATTTTGAGGATTTGGGACTGGCCCACTCATAGCCCAACAGGCAAAGAAGACTCCATCCCAAATGATCCAAGAAGAGTTTCACTGATAGTCCCTGATGTGAGGTGGCAGCCTAATTACTGAACATATAACTGATGGTGACCCAGAAAAACACCCTGTTGGAGGGGAACATCCTTGCAGGTATAGTGGTTCAGATATTTGAAAGACATTGGGGGGAAAGGAGCAATGCATTTAAAGATGGTGGAGTTGGGTGGTTATTGTTAAGTTATATTGATGCCCTACAGAGGAATAATGAGAATATGATGGCCAATATCAGGAAATTAAAGAGTAAGTGTGAGAGCCAAAGAGCCTTTTTTTTACCTTACAAAGAAGATGTCACTACCTGAAATGAGAGAGTGGACACAGCTGAAAAGTAGACTTAGGACCTGATAGTCACAGAGTTCCAGAAAGGTTTAAATGCTCATCCATGTCTGATCTGTTATGGGCCTGGTTGGAAAAATATCAGATTCTGACATATGGGATAGGGACATCTAGATGAATTCCCATGAATATTTTGGCTCTCAAGACCTCCATGAACCTCCAGAGCTTGAAGAGTTGGACTATCCTTTCTAGTAACTGCCTGAAATTCTCCCCTAGGAGATGCTGCAGATATCTTGCCCTTGTATCTAGGAACCACCATCTTCTTCCCACCACTTCTTCAAAAGAGGAATGAAGCTGGAAGCTGTGAACAGGAAGAATCCTCCTTTCATCTTCTCAGCCACAATAGGGATGTGTGAGGTTCAGATATTCGTGTCACATTTGGTGGATGGTGAGGGGTCTTGGGATACCAATGATAAACTCTTGCTAGAGGTAACATATGCCACCCTCTAGGGAGCTTCAGCCACCTCCTCTTCTGGCTGCTAGGCCAATACCTAGGGCTAAATCTCAGCATAATCTGGCTGCAAACTAGACTGATAATGGAAGAAGAATCCAAACCTGGTTATGGATGAGTCAACTTTTATGCAGGTGTAAGCTGAAAATGTATAGTGGAGAATTATAGCCACAGTCAGGGGTTGGTTTGAAAGAGAAATGAATATAGGAAATATTCCCAACTGGCAAAGTTGTGACAGGTGAACCCTATTGTTCATTTTGTATAGAAGGAGAAGTGACTTGAGGTGAGAATATACATAGATTCCTGGGCAATAGCTAATGACCTGGCTGCCTAGTCAGGGGCCTGGGAAAATGGCTGAAAGGTCAAAGGCAAGGAGGTCTGGGCTATAGGCATGTGGATAGAACTAAGGGAGTGGATATAACGTGTGAAGATTTTTGTACACATACAAATACATACCATAGAAAGCATAAAAAAGTACTGAAAACACAAGTAGCAAAAAGATTTGGCCAGCTGGCATTCATAGAAGCCCAGTAAAATGGACTCTTTCTCATGGCTGATCTAGTGCTGCCTCTGAATGTCCAATGGGTGAGCAACAGAGACTAACACTGAGCCCTCTATGGCACTGTTCCTTGAGGAGACAAGTGAGCAACTTGGGGGAAAGTTGATTACATTAGACCCTTTTTTATCCTGGAAGGAGAAGCAGCTCATCAGGATAGATACTGATTCCAGGTATGGGTTTCCTTTTCTTGCCCGTAGATCTTAAGCCAACACCATTATCTGGGTGCTTGTAGAATGCCCAATCTGTTGACATGGAATTCCATGCAACAGAGCTTGTGACTAGTGGACTCAAATTCATAACTATTAGTTGTAAAATGTACAACATACCCTAGAAAAAGCTGGCTTCATAGAGCTGTGGAACAGCCCTCTAAAGATGTAGCTGAAACACCAACTTGGAGGCAACACTGTGGATGGATGGGGAGCCCTCTAATCACAGGGTATGCATTAGATCGGAGACCCCTACATGGCACTGCATCCTCAACAGAAAACACTATGTGTCCAGTGTCCAGGGGATGGAAGCAGAAATGGACTCACTTAGTATCATTCCTAGTGACTTTTTGGGGTGTTTTGTGCTTCTCGCTCCCTCCACTCTGGGTTCTTCTTTGTTGGAGGTCCTGGTGCCCAAGGGGACACACTTTTAGGGGAAGAACAAATGTTGCATTGAAAAATAGGCTACAGATGCAGCCAGGATGCTTTGGATTTTCTGGGTCCAGGAATGAGCCAGTAAGAAGTCATCATAGCAAGAGGAATTGTTGACTCTAATCTGTAGAAGAAGGTTTATACACTGGGGGCAGGAAACTCAGTGCACAGAACTCGGGCATTCTGCCTGAAGCCTCCTGGTACTCCCTTGCCTCATTATAACAAAATGGACATGTATGGCCTCACTGGATTGAGAGGCACCTCAAATACATATGGAATGAATGAATGAGTGTCATCAACTTCTGAGAGCACGTTGTCTGCTTGTGTAATTACCCTAAGTGTTAGGGGTAAACCTTTGGTGAAAAGATTTTTTTAGAGTCGCAGGACTCCTTTATCAGTCCTGGAAGGAATTCTCTTCACTAACTCCCCTCTCCCAATCTATAGAGTCCTTGTAGAAATGAGACTCCAGGAGCCTGCTCTATAAATCCAGATTTGGACATGCAGATGAAGTATCTTCAAGAACTTTAAATCCTAGTTTTAGAGTTGAAAGAGTCTTTAAAATCATCTAATAGACTAGGTGGGAAAATGAAGAATGGGAAAGACTGGGAGATTTGTCAGAAGTCAGGATTGAAATGCTAGTTGAAAATGCTACTTGGTTTGGTTACTGCTAAAGAGTGACCCAGGGTATACAATACTAGTTGTCCTGATCATCATTGTCATTATTATAATTATTGATATTAGAATAGTGTATTTATTGAAAGAGTAGCCTGTATCAGGCACTGTGCTAATCATTCAAACTCATCTAATATCTATATCAGCCCCATCAGGTATACATGAATCCAATATCCAGTTTTAGAAGTGGAAACTGAGGTTCGGAGAGGTAAGGCAAGTTGTCCAAGCTCACAGTGTTGGCAAGCAGTGGCTGAGGGTGAAAACAAAAGCCTCTCTTGCCAGGTTTGAGATGCCTAACAACTCTGCAACCTCTATGAACAGCCTGAAAGTTTTAAAAATCTGTATTTTAGACACTGTTTTTAAAATTAATCTTAGTAGGAGAAAATTACAGAATGCTTCCCCCACTCCACGAGTACAAAAAGATCAGAGTACTCATTGCACATTGTAAGTGAAACCAATATAGCCCCTGTAGCCATCTGGGTTGACCAGATAGGCCAATCAACACTCTCATTCTTTTTAGTAGGGGAAACTGAGTCTCAGGCCCTGTAAGGCACCCTTGTGGGTTGCTAGGGTCATCATTCAGGCCTGAGGCACCTCTGTCAGGGTTTTATTGAGCAGAGCTGCCTGCCGCCATATGCATTTAAATAATGAACAAGGATCAATACCTGTCTCTGTTCTTCTTGTCCACATTCCCTTGATGATGGCCTAAGAATAACAGGCCAGATTCACCACGAAACTTCAGCCTGCAGTAAGTAGCAGCTCTTTAGATCCTTGCTGTAGCTAAATTTTCCCCACTAAGAACCACGAGAGTTATTGAAGGGGTGGCAGGAAAGGCCAAAGAGAATTCACCAGGATCTAAATCTTGAATGTCGGTGAGCTCATGTGGCTGAGTTTCCATAAAGAGACACTCATCCATCAACAAATGTTTATTCAACAGTCAACATAAACCCAGCTGGTAGATGGTATATCCCAGTAGTTAGTGTTCTGTGAACCCAGGCAGACCTGGAGTCACATTTCATTTTTGCCCTTTACTAGCTGGAAGACTTTGTGCAAATTTCTTTGTTCCCTTCCTCCCACCTTTCTTCTTTCTCTACCTTCCTTTCTTTCTTCTTTCTTTTGTTCCTTGCAAATTTACTTAGGTAAAACAATAAGTAAAGTGCACTAATGTTAAGCGATTGTGTGTGTGTGTGTGTGTGTGTGTGTGTGTGTATCACCATCACCTAGATCAAGCTTTGGTACCTGATAATGTTCCCTCATGTTGCTTCCTAGTGTATATATACCCATAGCAAGAGGTAATCACTACTTTGACTTCTCTCTTTTATTGATTAGTTTTGCCTGTTCTTGAAATTCACATAAATGGAATCATGCAGAATATACCCTTTTGTGTCTGGCTTCTTTCACTCAACCTAATAATTTGTGAGATTCATTCATGTTCTGTGTAGCAATAGTTCATTTCTTATCTTGACATAGTATTTTTGGATGAGTATACCACAATCCATTAATCCATTAATACAGTCCATTTTTCTTTTGATAGGTGTTTGTACCACACTGAGTGTTTAGTTACTGTGAATAAAGAGGTTATAAACATTCTCATGCTCATATTTTTGCAACATATGAAGTCCTTCTGTTAGGTACATAGCTAAGAGAGGAGTTGATGGGTCATTTTCCTTCTTTTTAAAAATAACTTTACTTTTATTTAGAAAATGGAAATCATGATACTATTGCTTTCTTAGCATTGCTGTTTGGGGCATTTTTTTTTTTCTTTCATAGCATTGCTATTTGGGGCTATTTTGGTAACACTTACAATGAACAATGAGTACTTTGATATTTTTGCACTCACGGAGTGGGGCAAGTGGTCTGTAATTTTCTCCTAGTAAGTTTAACTTGAATGAGGTACATAGCGTAACACATAATAATCCCCAAAAATAGTATTTTAGTTGTGTGTTTTCACAGTACAGGCTTAGAGAATGAGGTCTTGATCTAAGCTCTTTTCAGAAGTCAATGAACTTTTCATTTCACTCAGGATGACTATGAGGAAGTTGGACTGAGCATGCCAGGCCCCACCCTGTGCAGGTTCTACACGAGAAGCTTAGGCACAGTACTCACCACCTACCTGCCAAAGTTAAAAGTACATTCCTCCCATCAATATTTATTCAGGGAACACTTTCTCCTTTGCCATTTGCTTTATTTCATCTCACCAAAGAGAAAGCCAACATCTCACCACCTTCTGGCAGCCAACATGCCTGCACACCAAGATCTCTGAAGAAGAGCCCCATTTTTTTTTTTAACGTCTGCATCCTTTTTTGAAATGTCTGCATTATCTAGCTTGGCCAGATGAACCCCTAAAAGACACAAGAGACAAAACCTGATAGGAAGGACTCTGAAGAGACTTGGAGTGTCCTCATGGCCTCAAGAGGGGGCCAGGCTAAGAGGAGGGCACATGAGAATCCTTGGGCCTCTTTCTCCTCTCCAGGCCTGTGCCAGGCTCTTGCATCTACATGAACAGAAACTTGGGCGGACCCAAAACAGATTGTGGTTGGAGCTAGAAGACAGCCTCAGACAGACAGTAAATCAAGGACAATTGTAAAGGTGCTTTGTGTTCTAGGATGTTGAAACATCTCTCTCTCTCTCTCTCTCTCTTGCTGTCTAATGTAACCTTCCCCCAGGCACAATTAACTGTAGGCATAGGATAACATGAAGAGCCACTCTCTGCCCCATTCCCTTTGTTTTCTTCTGTAGATAATGGGATGATGTTTCATCTCCAAAAATAGCCCATTGGGTTTGGAATACTTTCTTTTCCTTCTTAGGGCTCCATGGGATTATTGGATTATGAAGCAAAGGGTTTTTTTTTTTTCCCTGGCACAGCTGACTGGTATTAGAGAGCTGGAAGCTAATGGTAGCTGAAGTGCATAAAATCTTTCAAGTTTAATACTATTAGACACAAATATATTGAACACTTACAAGTTTCAGGCACTGTGCTGGGTGCTTAACACATGATCTCAACACATTCTTATAATGATCTTGCTATAAATAGATTCTCCTTTCCTCCTTCATTTATTTTGAGATAAGAAAGCCAGGAGGTTATCACTCAGGGTTGGGCAGTGCTGTCGACTGAATGTCTGTGTTCCCCCCAAATTCATATGTTGGGACCTTAGTCCCAAATATGACAGTATGAAGAGTTGGGGCTTTCAGGAGGTGATTAGATCATGAGGGTAGAGCTCCCATAAATAGGGTTAGTGCTCTTTTACAAGACCTCAGAGAGTCCTCTCACCAGTTTTTTCCACCATGTGAGGACACAGTGAGAAGATGGCCATTTATGAACCAGGAAGCAGGCCCTCTCACCAGACAGCAAATCTGCTGGCACTTTGATTTGGATTTCCCAGGCTCTGGGATGGTGAGAAATAAATTTATGCTATTGTGTTATAGAAGCCTCAAACTAAAGTGTGCAGTTAGAAGAGCTGGGGTGAGAATTCCATAGTTCATGTCTTTCATTTGGAAAATGTATCATTTTTTCAGTGGTAGTTACTACTATCAAAGCTTAATTTTGTGATTCCCCTGCCTTCCTAACATTTCTCACTGGTATCTATTTATTGTTCTAAAATAAAATATAATCAGTTTTATTTTGGTCATTTTTTTTCCCTTGTACTGAACCCAGTGCCTGACAAAATCCAACCTTAGACCTTTGGGTCAAAATAACTTTCAACTGGTAGTCCGTGAAATAAAATGATGCTCACCCATCCTGCTCTGTGAGTTCTCTTCCCAGCTGAAGAATCTTCCTCTTTTCCAACTTGTCTTGAAGGTGATAGTGGACATCTGCTACTTTATTTTTATTTTTTATTGATATGGGGTCTTGCTGTGTTACCCAGGCTGGAGTGCAGTGGCTATTGACAGGTGCAGTCCACTACTGATCAGCACAGGAGTTCTGACCTGCTCCATTTCCAGCCTGGGCTGGTTCACTCCTTCTTAGGAAACCTGGTGGTCCCCTACTCCCAGGAGGTCACCGTGTTGATGCTGAACTTAGTGAGGACACACAATAAGCTTAGTGTATGACAACCCAGACCTCCTGGGCTCAAGCAATCCTCCTGCGTCATCCTCCTGAGTAGCTGGGAATACAGTTGTGCAGCACGAGGCCCAGCAGCGTCTGTTACTTTCATTGACTGTCCTGTCCTTTGGATTGCCCTTTTCTGCTCCATGTCATTCTGGAGGTGGGACTTTAAATCAGGGGACCTTTTTTTTTTATCATCTTCTATTCAACCTGGCTATGCAGAGCATCCCTGTCCCCTTGCAGGTGATGGATTGGTTCAGGGGTAAGCGTATGAGTCCTTTGCTGAGATCAGAATGCATGGTGGGAGGGAGTAGATTTCCTTCCTTTAGAAATGATGAGCTTCTCTGGAGATAATCTGTGCTTAGTATCTTGAGGGCCATCTTTGATTGTAGGAAAGGTCATAGAGAATTCACCAGGATCTAAGTCTTGAATGCTGGTGAGCTCATGTGGCTGAGTTTCCAGAAAGAGACACCTATCCATCAACAAATTATTATTATTAATTGAACCCAGAAGAAATAGGAAGCAGTTGTGCAGGAAAGAAGATATATGGGGTGGGGTAGCCTGGGGGGAAAATCTAATGACCTATTCTAAAGTGAACTTTGGATTCAACTGTGACTGTCTCAGCTACTCGGGGCAGTCATAAAGATGTGCTGCTCAGTTCTCTCTGCTGTGAGTAGCAGCATAGTAGACATCTCCAACAGCTGAAGTTTTAGATCTGCCGGATGTTCACTTTGAAGCCACTTTCTCCTGGGCTGTTCTCAGCCCAGCCAATGACTCAGCATGGTGCAGGTTCTAGAGCAGAGTTATTTCTCTCCAAAGTGAGACTCATCTAATGGAGTAAGAGGTCTTTGCTCTTGAGATTCCTATTGGCTTCATGGAGACCTATTTTTGAGCTGTGCTATAGTTTGAGGCTTCTCCTGTCCAATCCTTCTCCTGTCCCTGTCTCCTTTCCCAGATGTTAGACCTGGGTCATAGTTGAAAGGCTCTCCCAGCCTTCTCCTGCTTCCTTTATTCTTCACAGCCAACTCTTCCAATACGCCTCTTGACCATCTCATTGTGTCTTGGCTTCTGTTTTCTGGAGAACCTGAACAGACACACCACCCAATTCATTCTATGTTTGCTTAAGTGAGTTTGAATTGGTTCTCTGTCATTTTCAACCCAAGTAATCTTATCACAGAAAATGGGTCTAGAAAGTAAAGATACTTTAAAAACCATGGTTCCTGTAGAGACATTGGTTATAACTATTATTATTAAGATGCCAGCAAGGCTGTGGAGAAAAGGGAGACCTTATATGCTATTGGTGGGAATGTAAATTAGTCCAGCCACTGTGGAAAGCAGTCTGGAGATTTCTTATAGAGCTTAAAAACAGAGCTACCATTCGACCCAGCAATGCCATTACTTGGTTTATACTAAAAGAAATCATCCTGCCAAAAAGGCACCTGCACTCATATGTTTATCGCAGCACTGTTTACAATAATAAAGCCATGGACTCAACCCAGGTGCCCATCAATGGTAAGCTAGATAAAAACAATGTGGGTGCAAGATGGCTGAATAGGAACAGCTCTGGAGTGCAGTTCCCAGCGAGAATGCAGAGGGTTAGTGATCACCGCATTTCCAAATGAATTTTTACTGCTCATAGACCAGGAGATTCCCAGGTAGAAAAGCACCATGAGTCTCCAGCATGGCTGTTTCAGCCAGCAAAACAGGTCTCCGCAAAAAAACTCACACAAATCTGTGTGCCATTTCAAGTGGCACCTGGAATGCCTGGGAGAGAGAATCGCCCATACAACTGTAAAAAAGGGGACTGAAACAGGGAGCCACGTGATCTGGTTCAGCTGGTCCCACTCCCACAAAGACCAGCAATCCGAAACGCTCTGGATTGAGAGTTTCACAGCAAGCACAGCTGGACCTGGGATGGTCCAGCTCTGTGGGGAGAAGGGCGTCTGCCATTACTGGGGCAGTCCGCCACTACCGAGGCAGTCCGCCATTACCGAGGCAGTCTGCCATTACTGAGGCAGACTGCCATGAATGAGGCAGTTTGGACTATACCTCTATAAATAAAACCACAAGGAAGTTCAACAGCAGTTGGGCAGAGCCCATGGCAGCTCAGCAATGCCTCTGCTGGCGGACTGTGACTAGGCTACCTCCTCACTGGGCGGGGCATCTCTGAAAAAATGCAGCAGCATGTCAGGAACTTATAAAGTCCCACCTTCCCAGGACAGAGCACCTGGGAAAAAAGGCATTATAAGTTCCTCTGCAGCAGACTTAAATGTACCTGCCCAGCAGCTCTGAATAGAACAATGGAGCTCACAGCTCAGCACTTGAGCTCCTATAAGGGACAGACTGTCTCCTCAAGCAGCTCCCTGACCACCATATATCTAAAGAGACACCCCATAAAGGAGAGCTCAGGCTGACATCTGGCGGGTATCCTTCTGGGACGAATATAACAGAAGAAGAAACGGGCAGCAACCCTTACTGTTCTGCAGCCACTGCAGTTGATCCCCAGGGAAGCAGGGTCTGGAGTAGACCTCCAGCAGTCCTACAGCAGAGGGGCCTGACTCTTAGAAGGAAAACTAAAAAAACAGAGATAACTTCATCATCAACAAAAAGAATGTCCACTCAGAGACACCACCTGAAAGTCACCAACCACAAAGACCACAGGTAGATAAATCCACAAAGATGAGAAGAAACCAGTGCATAAAGGATGAAAACACCCAAAACCAGAATGCCTCTCCTCCTCCAATGGATTGCAACTCTTCACCAGCAAGGGAACAAAGCTGCATGGAGAATGAGTCTGATGATCTGACAGAAACAGACTACAGAAAGTGGGTAATAACAAACTTCTCTGAGCTAAAATAACATGTTCTAATTCAATGCAAAGAAACTAAGAACATTTAAAAAAGGTTTGAGGAAATGCTAACGAGAATAAACAGCTTAGAGAAGAATATAAATGCATTGATGGAGCTGAAAAACACAGCACGAGAACTTCGGGAAGCATACGCAAGTTTCAATAGCCGAATCGACCAAGCAGAAGAAAGGAT
>NW_016107374.1:4586801-4594793 GCF_001604975.1 Cebus imitator | reverse complement strand
GAACAAAGCCTCCAAGAAATGTGGGATTATGTGAAAAGACCTAATCTACATTTGATAGGTGTACCTGCATGTGATGGAGAGAATGAATCCAAAGAGTGGAAAACACTCTTCAGGATATTATCCTGGAGAGCTTCTCCAACCTAGCAAGGCAAGCCAATATTCAAGTTCTAGAACATACAGAGAACACCACAAAGATATTCCTCAAGAAGAGCAACCCCAAGGCACTTAATCATCAGATTCATCAGGGTTGAAATGAAGGAAAAAAATGCTAAGGGCGGCCAGAGAGAAAGGTCAGGTTACCCACAAAGGGAAGCCTATCAGACTCACAGTGAATCTCTTGGCAGAAACGCTACAAGCCAGAAGAGAGTGGGGGCCAATATTCAACATCCTTGAATGAAAGAATTTCCAAACTAGAATTTCATATCCAGCCAAACTAAACTTCATAAGCGAAGGAGAAATAAAATCCTTTATGAGCAAGCAATTGCTCAGATATTTCATCACCACCAAGCCTGCCTTACAAAAGCTATTGAAAGAAGTACTAAACATAGAAAGGTACAATCAGTAACAGCCACACCAAAAACGTACCAAAGGATAAAAAGCATCAACAAAATGAAGAAACTGCATCAACTAATGGGCAAAATAACCAGCTAGCATCAAAATGGCAGGATGAAATTCACAAATAACAATATTAACCTTAAATGTAAATGGGCTAAACGCCCCAATCAAAAGACACAGACTAGTAAATTGGATAAAAAGTCAAGACCCATTGGTGTGCTGTATCCAGGAAATCCATCTCACATGCAAGGACACACACAGGCTCAAAATAAAGGGATGGAGGAAGATTTACTAAGCAAATGGAGAGCGAAAAAAAAGCAGGGGTTGCAATCCTAGTCTCTGATAAAATAGACTTTAAACCAACAAAGATCAAAAGAGACAAAGAAGGGCATTACATAATGGTAAAAGGATCAATGCAACAGGAAGAGCTAATGATCCTAAATATATATGCACCCAATACAGGAGCACCCAGATACCTAAAGCAAGTTCTTAACAACCTACAAAGAGACTTAGATTCCCACACAATAGTAGTGGGAGACTAACACTCCACTGTCAATATTAGATCAATGAGACAGAAAATTAACAAAGATATCCAGAACTTAAACTCAGATCTGGACCAGGCAAACCTGATACACATTTACAGAACTCTCCATCCCAAATACACAATATATACATTCTTCTCAGCACCACATCACACCTACTCTAAAATTGACCACATAATTGGAAGTAAATCACTCCTCAGCAAATGCAAAAGAACAGAAATCATAACAAACAGTCTCTCAGACCACAGTGCAATCAAATTAGAACTCAATCAAGAAACTAACTCAGAACTGCACAACTTCATGGAAACTGAACAACTGGCTCTTGAATGTTGACTAGATAAACAATGAAATGAAGGCAGAAACAAAGATGTTCTTCGAAACCAACGAGAACAAAGACACAATATAACAGAATCTCTAGGACACATTTAAAGCAATCTCTAGAGGAAAATTTATAGCAATAAATGCCCACACAAGAAGCAAGAAAAGATCTAAAATCGACATCCTATCATCAAAATTGATAGAGCTAGAGGAGCAAGATCAAAAAAACTCAAAACCTAGCAGAAGACAAGAAATAACTAAGATCAGAGCAGAACTGAAAGAGATAGAGAAACAAAAAACCCTTCAAAAAACTAATAAATCCAGGAGCTGATTTTTTGAAAAGATCAACAAATGAGACCATTAGCCAGATTAATAAAAAAGAAAAGAGAGAAGAATCAAATAGATGCAATAAAAAATGATAAAGGGGATATTACCACCAATTCCACAGAAATACAAACTACTGTCAGAGGTTACTACAAACAACTCTATGGACACAAGCCAGTAAACCTGGAAGAAATGGATAAATTCTTGGACACTTGCACTCTCCCAAGCCTAAAATAGAAAGAAGTCGAAACCCTGAATAGACGAATAACAAGGGTTGTAGTTGAGGCTGCAATTAATAGCCTGCAAACCAAAAAAAGCCCAGGTCCAGATGGGTTCACAGGCGAATTCTACCAGACATACAAAGAGGAGCTGGTACTACTACTCCTGAAACTATTTCAAAAAAAGGGAATCCTTCCCAAATCATTTTATGAGACCAACATCATCCTGATACCAAAAACCCGGCAGAGCCTCAACAAGAAAAGAAAACTTCAAGCCAATATCCATGATGAACATAGATGCAAAAATCTTCAACAAAATACTGGCAAACTGATTGCAACAGCACATCAAAAATCTTATCCACCATGATCAAGTAGGCTTCATTCCAGGGATGCAAAGCTGGTTCAACATATGCAAGTCTATGAACGTAATTCACCACATAAACAGAACCAAAGACAAAACCCACATGATTATCTCAATAGATGCAGAGAAGGCCTTTGACAAAAGTCAACAGCCCTTTATGCTAAAAACTCTCAATAAACTAGTTATCAATGGAACATATCTCAAAATAATAAAAACTATGACAAATGCACAGCCAATATCATACTGAATGGGCAAAAACTGGAAGCATTCCCTTTAAAATATGGCACTAGACAAGAATGCCCTCTCTCACCACTCCTATTCAATATAGTATCGGAAGTTCTAGCCAGAGTAATCAGGCAAGAAAAAGAAATAAAGGATATTCAATTAGGAAAGGAGGAAGTCAAATTTTCCCTATTTGCAGACAGCATGATTGTATATTTAGAAGACCCCATCTTCTCAGCTCCAAATCTCCTTAAACTGATAAGCAACTTCAGCAAAGTCTCAGGATACAAAATGAATGTGCAGAAATCACAAGCATTCTTACACGCCAATAACAGACTTAAAGAGAGCCAAATCAAGAATGAACTGCCATTCACAATTGCTACAAAGAGAATAAAATACCTAGGAATACGACTAACAAAGGATGTAAAGGACCTCTTCAAGGAGAACTACAAACCACTGCTCAAGGAAATAAGAGAGGACACAAACAGATGGAAAAATATTCCATGCTCATTGTTAGGAAGAATCAATATTGTGAGAATGGTCATACGGCCCAAAGTACTTTATAGATTCAAGGCTATCCTTATCAAGCTACCTATGACCCTCTTCACAGAACTGGAAGAAAACACCATAAACTTCATATGGAACCAAAAGAGAGCCCACATAGCCAAGTCAATTCTAAGCAAAAAGAACAAAGCTGGAGACAACACACCACCTGACTTCAAACTATATTACAAGACTACAGTAATCAAAACAGCATGGTACTGGTACCAAAACAGAGATATAGACCAATGGAACAAAACAAAGGCCTCAGAAGCAATGCCACACATCTACAACCATCTGATCTTTGACAAACCTGACAAAAACAAGCAATGGGGAAAGGATTTCCTGTTTAATTGATGATGTTGGGAAAACTGGCTAGCAGTGTGCAGAAAGCAGAAACTAGACCCCTTCCTGACACCTTACGCTAAAATTAACTCCAGATGGATTAAAGACTTAAATATAAGACCTAACACCATAAAAACCCTAGAAGAAAACCTAGGCAAAACCATTCAGGACATAGGCATAGGAAAGGACTTCATGACTAGAACACCAAAAGCATCGGCAACAAAAGCTGAAATAGATTAATGGGATCTAATTAAACTCCAGAGCTTCTGCACAGCAAAAGAAACATCATTAGAGTGAACCAGCAACCAACAGAATGGGAAAAAAGTTTTGCAATCTACCCATCTGACAAAGGGCTAATATCCAGAATCTATAAAGAACTAAAACAGATTTATAGTAAAAAAAAAAACCCATTCAAAAGTGGATGAAGGATATGAACAGACACTTTTCAAAAGAAGACATACATGAGGCCAACAAACATATGGAAAAATGCTCATCATCACTGGTCATTAGAGAAATGCAAATCAAAACCACATTGAGATACCATCTTATGCCAGTTAGAATGGCGATCATTAAAAAATCTGGAGACAACAGATGCTGGAGAGGATGTGGAGAAATAGGAACACTTTTACACTGTTGGTGGGAGTGCAAATTAGTTTAGCCATTGTGGAAGACAGTGTGGCGATTCCTTAAGGACCTAGAAATAGAAATTCCATTTGACCCAGCAATCCCATTACTGGGTATATATCCAAAGGATTATAAATGTTTCTATTATAAGGACACATGCACACGAATGTTCGTTGCAGCACTGTTTGCAATAGCAAAGACTTGGAACCAACCCAAATGCCCATTGACGATAGACTGGACAAGGAAAGTGTGGTACATAACCCCATAGAATACTATGCAACCATAAAAAAACTATGAGTTTGTGTCCTTTGTAGGGACATGGATGAACCTGGAAACCGTCATTCTCAGCAGACTGACACAAGAACAGAAAATCAAACACCGCCTGTTCTCACTCATAGGTGGGTGTTGAACAATGAGAACACATGGACATAGGGAGGGGAGCATCACACGCTGGGGTCTGTTGGGGGAAACTAGGGGAGGGACAGTGGGAGTTAAGGAGTTGGGGAGAGAAAACATGGGGATAAATGCCAGCTACAGGTGATGGGATGGAGGCAGCAAGCCACACTGCCATGTATGTACCTGTGCAACAATCCTGCATGTTCTTCACATGTACTCCAGAACATAAAGTGCAATGATATATACAAAATGTGGTATATATATATATATATATATACACACACACATATATATATATATATATACACCACAGGATACTACACAGCCATAATAAGAACAAAATCATTTCCTTTGCAGCAATGTGGATGGAGCTAGGGGCCATAAGCTTAAGCACATTAAGTGAGGAATAGAAAACCAGATACCATATGCTCACTTACAAGTGGGAGCTGAGCATTCAGCACCTATGGACATAAACATGAGAACAAGAAACACTGCAGACTACTAAATGGGAAGCGAAGGTGGGGGGCATTGGTTAAAAAACCATGTACTGAATACTGTTCTCCCTACCAGGGTGGCAGGATCCATACCCCAAACCTCAGCAAGATGCAATGTTCCCATGTAACAAACCTGCACATGTACCACTTGTATCTAAGATACATGTGCCTGGCTCATACCTCTAATCATAGCACTTTGGGAGGCCGAGCAGGGTGGATCACTCGAGCTCAGGAGTTTGAGACCAGCCTGGAGAATGTGGCAAAACCGTGCCTCTATAAAAAATACAAAAATTAGCCTGTAGTACCAGCTACTTGGGGGGCTGAGGTGGGAGGATCACTTGAACCTGGGAAGTCAAGGCTATAGTGAGCTGAAATTGCACCACTGCACTCCAGCCTGGGTGACAAAGTGAGACCCTGTCTAAAAAATAATGATAACAAAAAACATGTACTCCATCTAAAATAAGTTTCTTTTTTTTTTTTTTTTAAAGATTGTCTGTTGAGAGTTAAATGAGAAGAGATTAGGAGTAACCCTTGAAAATGAACAAGATTTCCAAATTGCAACAAGATGAGAGGGTGCTGGGATGTTGGGTAAGGCTCGATACCAATTTAAGTCTTGTCTGGGACTGTGTTTAGGATTGACGTCTAAATTTAAATCTCTTATTCTGTGTCTTTTCTTCAAATCCACGTATCCCAAAGCTTCCTGGGCATTGGCACTTGGCTGTCTCTCAGATGCTGGGACCCTACAGGTCTCAAATCCAACTTATTATTTTTTCCCCACTTTCCTAATTTCATCTTCTATAATGTCTCTTAGTTTAAGGAATGCCCCATTGTCAATTCAGTAAGTCAGAACAAAAATTCAGGAGTTGTCCCGGACCCCTTTCTCTTCCTCCCTCCTCAGCATTCCATCAATCATAATTCCTCCTTTATGAAGATCTCAGGCCCCCCTTCTCTGCTTCCCTAAGCAAGGCACACAGTGTACCTTAGCCCGTGCCTGGCCTGTGGAAGTTACTTCCAAACATTAAATGTTAATTTCCATTACTTCGAAACCTGGGATCATATAGACTTTTATAAGTCAATAATCAGCTTTTTAAAATTTATTAAGAGACTGTTTATATTAACTAAACTCAGAAGGTGGTTTATCCTCTCGCTTTCTTCTAGGAAGAGATTCCATAATAACCAGAATAAAAGGAATGGTCCCTGGAGAAAAATCAACTTTGTGTTCCAAAGCAATGCTTTGTAAAATTTGAAAGCAATTCTAAAACTCGTTGGGTTGGGAGACCGACAAAAGGTTGCCAACTCTTTCTTTTGCCAAGTTAGGTAACATTTTAAAAATAGCTGTCTGCAATTACTATCAGTTTGTAGATTTGGCACTTGATTAAAACTGTGGCTCAGAAGTTTTAGTTCTGAAGTGAAGCTGCTTTCAAAGAAGTAGCATCTACACAACATCTTCCCAGCCCCTAAGTCATCTTAGTTGTTAAATGACATAAGGACCAATTCTTAAAACTCATTTTTTATCTTCTTGTCTCCCCCAAGTTTTTGCACCCAAACTTTCCAGATCTTCTCACCCACCTTCTGCCTGCAGGGTTTTAATTTTTTTCCCCTTCCTGCCCCATGCGTTTCCAGCTGTTTGCAATGCAGATTGGCTTAACCTCCCACCTTCTCAGTCCTTTACCCATTTTTTTTTTTTTTTTTTTTGAGTCTCTGTCCCAATCTGGAGTGCAGTGGCCCAATCTTGGCTCGCTGCAACCTCCACCTCCTGGGTTCAAGCAATTGTCCTGCCTCAGCCTCCCAAGTAGCTGAGACTACAGGTGCGTGCCACCACACCCAGCTAATTTTTGTATTATTTGTAGAGGTGAGGTTTCACCATTTTGGTCTTGAACTCCTGACCTCAGGTGATCTACCCACCTTGGCCTCCCAAAGGGCTAGGATTACAGGTGTGAGCCACCGTGCCCGGCCCCGGTTTCACCATTTTGGGCAGGATGGTTTCAATCTCTGGACCTCGTGATCTGTCCACCTCGGCCTCCCAAAGTGCTGGGATTACAGGCATGAGCCACCGTGCCCAGCAGGAAAATTGGATCTTTACAGCTGGTAGAGGAAGGAGAAAAACTGGCCAGCATGAATTGCTCTTGTTCCATTGCCAAAGAGAATTTTTAATAGCAATAAATATAGAAAAACAAAATCTTAGAATAAAGGGCAGTTTCTGGTATTGAGTACTTTTACCTACATGAAAAACTCACGACATTTTTCTCTTTTTGCCCATTAGCCATTGACAATGAAAACTTAGGGGCCTTCTGGTTTATCTTCCCTTGGTGGTTTTTGCCTCTTTCTTTCCTCCTTAGGTACATTGAATCTGTAGTTAGCAAAGCCCTGTCAGAGCAACTGGATAAGCTTCTCATTCTGCAGGTAGGAAGGAAGGTAAATCAAACTTCCAGCTCTGTTTCTATCTCCTTGTCACATAACCTACCCCTGTTTGAGCTCTAGAGTGCGTCCTTTGATTACAGGGCAATAAACTTCATGCTCTATAGGAACTGTCTAGGAAAATGAGACATTCACTTCCTTGATGAAGCCATGAGGTTTTCTTTTTTGACCCAGAGAAGAAAAAAAAAACTAAGAGAAATAGAACAAGAAGCAAGACTGATGATAGAAGAGAGCTTTTTATTCATATGGGCTGAGCATCCCTAATTCGAAAATCCAAAACCCAAAATGCTCTAAAATTGAAAACTTTTTGAGCACCCACATTATGCTCCAAGGACATTCTCGCTGGAGAATTTTGGGTTTTGGATTTTCGAATTAGGGATGCTGGTAAGTACAGTGCAAATATTCTAAAATCTAAAAAAAATTCAAAATCAAAAACACTACTGGTTCCAAGCATTTCAGATATGAGATATATCTTAATCTGTACAATGTGGGCTTGCCGACTCAAATGGATTACATTGTGATTACGTTGTGAGTTAGGTGTTCTCTATCACACCAAATGACGCCTTCTTGGGAGATTACATCTCTCTCTCTCTCTCTCTCCCCCCCCTTCCCCCTCCCCCCTCTCCCTCTCTCCC
>NW_016107374.1:4556819-4586703 GCF_001604975.1 Cebus imitator | reverse complement strand
TTTTCTTCCCTCTCTCCCCCTCTTCTCCCCTCTCCCTCTCTCCCTCTCTCTCCCTTTATCCCCTCCCTCTCTCCCCCTTTACCCACTCCCTCTCTCCCTCTCTCCCCACCTCATCTCACTCCGTTGCCCAGGCTGGAGTGTAGTGGTGCAATCTCAGCTCACTGCAGCCTCCACCTCCCAGGTTTAAGTGATTGTCCTGTCTCAGCCTCCCGAGTAGCTGGGACTACCAGCATGTGCCACCATGCCTGGCTAAGTTTTTGTATTTTTAGTAGAGACAGGTTTTCACTGTGTTAGCCAGGATGGTCTCAATCTCCTGACCTCATGATCCCCCTGCCTCCGCCTCCCAAAGTGCTGGGATTACAGGCGTGAGCTGCCATACCTGGCCAGGAGCTTGCATTTCTAATAAGGTGCATCTCCTTTGTACAGCTGACCATGTTGTAATTTGCAGCATTTTTTTTTTTTTTACAATGAAAACAAGAGATCTTGGAGACCGCCTGGGAATACTGGGTACTGTAGGCTTTAAAATAAATAAATAAATAAAATTTAAAAAATAAAATTAGAAAACAAGAGATCTTTAATTTAAATGTTTCAAATATTTTAATTTCTCCAGAATTAATTTCTCCCTTCTGGCTCTGGGATAGTGAGCTGCTATTTGGCATCTAATAAAACTATTCTGTGGGAGTGTGTAGAGAATAAGGCTCTGTAGTTATCTTGGGTTTAATAATAATATGATGAAATATTTACTGAGAGTCTAATATATGCTAAGCATGGTGTTTGGCCATGGTATTCATTTAATTGCAATTAAAATCTGAAAGGCAGGAATTATTATCCATATTTTACATATGAGGAAACTGAGTATCAGAGTGGGCATTGAGATGGTAAGTGGTAGAGCAGGTTCAAATCTGTTTTTGACTCTAAGACACATGTTCTTGTAGACATCATTCTGAGTAGCATCTGTTATATACTGTTGTCTTTAACTGACATCTGGTTTGGCTGAAACTCAGGCTCAGATGATGCAAAGGGAGCTGGGGATTGGAAGAAAAGGTCACTACTTCAGGAGATGATGTATGGGGTCACACATCGAGCGTGACATACTCCTGCTAATGCACCCAATTGCCCGACTTCCAAAACTCTTTCTGGTCTCCAAAATTTAGATTTTGTTCAGATAAGAACTTCTGGGGTGTTAGTGATGGTGGAGACGATGGTGGTGAAGGTGATGGTGATGGTCATAGAGTTGGTGGGGATGGTGGTGATGGTGGAGGTAGTATGGTGGTGGTGGTGGGGAGGGAGGTGGAGGTTGTAGAGGAGATGGTGGTTCTGACGGTGGTAGAATCAGTAGTGGTAAAGTAGTGACAGTGGGGTGATAGCGATGGTGGTTGTGGTGTTGGTGGAGAGTGGTGTGGAGTAACGGTGGTGGAGGTGGTAACGATAGAGATGTCATGGTGTTGGTGGTGAGAAGATAGTGGCAGTAGTTCATTTGCAGGGTTAATATACCCCAGAAACTTGATTTGATCAGTGTAAACAAGTTGATGAGAATCTGAGAAAGTGAAAACATCTTCACCAAATTTCCATAAGACTGAGGTAGCAACCAGTAACTGATGGTGCATAATTGGGTAATTGATGGCGCGTAATTATTCTTTTTTATCACAAACTTTTAAGTCTGCTATTTTGGCTTTCCTAATCCTGAGACAGAGAAGCCAAATTAGACACAAGGTTTATGCAGAGAATATCAAAGGAAAGAAAAGCAAGAATCATTCCTAATAAGCATTTGTATACTCCCCTCCTAGGGAAAGACTCACTTATATCTAACCTTGCTTTACGTCATCTCTCTTTGTAGGGTGCAAACTAACATCTAATCTTTCTAATCGGACAGATTTGAGATGAGCAAAATTTTAAACTAGTGCCTTATCTGAGGCTCAGCTTTCTCATTAGGCAAATAATGCTGAGTTTTCCACACTAAATAAGGATCTAATAAGATAATGTACATAGACTGTTCAGTACAGTTCTGGGCCGAAAATATTTATTTTGCAATTGGTATCTGATCTATAAAACGTCATTAAATTAATCCTTGCAACAACTACACAAAGAATTCCTATTTTAAAGCTATGTAAACTGAGCTATAGCTCATTTAACAGAAAAGTAACTTAATAGTAGGTAGCATTTATTGGTCCCATCTAGGTGCTATGTACTGTTTTAAATATCACCTCATTTAATCCTGACATCAACCACATGAGGTAGTACGCTTATTCTCCCCATTTTACAGATGAGAAAATTGAGGCACAGAGTGGTTGAATAACTTGCTCACATTATAAGCAGGATTTTGTAGCCAGGTTACTTACTCCAGAATCCACCAGCTTAACCAGGAATTGGAATGGCGGTGAGGCACTGGCCACATGGGGTTGTGCTGGTTGAGGATCTGAGCACAAAGCTCATACAAATGCAGCTACTGCTTCAGTGGTGTGTCCTTCCCTTGCCAGGATTTGCAGCTGATTCACCAGGATTTTCATGCTTCCCAAGGTCGCCTTGACTATGTATATGAGAAGGGGATCCAAGGCCAAGCCCAGCTGCTTTGGCAAGGATGTTTACCATGGGAACATCTCCTCCACACCCAGGAGGATGTGCTCCTTACACTCTTTGGGATCCAGAAACCTGGCTCCAAAAGTATCAGCCATGAAAAGAAAATATACTTAGTCTCTTCGGGGGGAAGAAAAAAGAAAAAAAAAAAAGCAAGAACAAACCTCTCCCATCCATCTGTGACCAAATATATTTTGTGCTTGGTTTCCTTGGGTGGCCTTCCCTTAATGGTTTCTAATTCATAGAGACAAAAAACGTAAAACAATTTAAGGCATTGGCATGCTCAGCTTGACAACCCAGTGTATTCCCAAGGGAGTGCTCTTGGCAGGGACCTCCTGAAGCTGGCCTAGCTAGGAGGCTGGGAGGCTCACAAGAACAGAGGAAGGTCTTTTTTTTTTTTTTTTTCTTGTGCTGTTCCCTGCTTACTAAGAGGTATGTGAGGGAAGTAGGTTGACTGGGTAATTATCTGGCTGGTAATTACAGCCAGTTGTGGAGGAATACTGCCTATTCCAACTGGTCGCCATGCTAGCTGGGAAGAGCCCTCAGCAAGTGATGGATTTATGGCTGGCCGTGCAGAGTGGGATGTATGTTTTGGCTTGTGCACTTGAGAGAGCTCAGCCTCTCCCTCTTCTTTGCCTCTCTCACTCTCTTTAATCTCAACTTCAGAAGGGAAGGAGTTGGTCGTTAATTCGTCTGGAGTTTGAAATTGGGCTTTTTCATGTGAAAGACGCAAAAGCTGTGAGGATTTTGTTGACCATTCTGTCCCTGGTGTCACATCTACTGTGTTCAGTTAATATTTGCTAAGTGAAATAAATTCATTTACAAAGAGCGTTGATATATCAACCGATATTTATAGAACATGTTTCATATGCCAAGGCCCCATTATAAATAGCTTCTGTGTACTGTGAAGTAGATTCCTACTTTAATCTCTACTTTACAGATGAGGGAACTGAAGCTCTGAGAGATGAATGATTTACCTAAGGTTACACAGCTAGAAAGTCCGAACAGGTATTCAAAACTGGGCAGCCCACCACAATTACATATTATGAGTGGATAGGTGGAAGGATGGGTATTGGAATGAGAGAGGAAAGACTTTTAGAGAAAGTTAACCCAATCCCATTTATTTGTAGTGGATAAGGGAAGCACCAGGCAGGATTCCAGGTTTAAGCAGTGAATTTGTGTCAGAGCCAGAGTTTTTGACACTTTGGCCAGACCTTCTGCCTCTCTCTCTCTTGCCTCATTTTCTCCATATCAGAGAAGTTTCTAAGTCCTAGAAAAGCTGCACATTCATACTCATAAACTCTCCTTGACCCCAAGGAAAGTTAACAATCATCCTGGTTTACCTAGGACTGAGGGTTTTCCCAGGGTGAGACTTTCCAGACTAAAAGTCTTAAAAGGAATCGGTCACTCCATCCTGATTGTGACTTGGTAAACTCTTCTACAGAGAACCTGTTTAAACCTGTGTTCTATCAGCCTTTTAGGAGTGCCATCCAATGTAGGGCTGAGGACCTGCACTTCAGCATCAGACCTAGTGTGGAATTTCACCGATACCACTTCCTTATCAGTGAGTGACCTTGGACAGCTTTCCTACCTCCCTAAGCCTCAGTTTCCCCACATGTAAAGTAGGAATGATGCTCACATCTGTCTCACAGGGTTATTGTGAGATGAAAATGAGATAATGTATGTCAGACAGTCAGCACAGGGCACCTCTAAGAAAATGTGAAATGCAGCCTCCATCCGATGCTCTCACCACATAATTACAGTTCAGTGTCAGTGGTGGAGTCTGAAGTCATCACGCTCCCTTGGCTTCTGGCTCATTTCACCAGGAACATTTCTGTGTTATTTTCTGGGGTTGCAAATCCAAATGCATATGGAGGCCAGGAATGAACTGAACCTATTATGTGCCAGATTCGACCATATGATGTTTAGAGTTTCCCAGCAGCCCCGTGAGAGAGCCATGGCTTCCATATTCATTTCTCAGATAAGTAAACCGAGACTCAGAAAGATAAAGAGACTTGCCCAAAGTCATTCATGTACTGGGTGGTTGAGGTGAGATTTGATCCCAGGCAGCAGTCTGTCTTCAGAGCTCAGGCTCTTGGCCACAGAACTGCCCATCTTTTTATAACTGCACTGAATCCTTTTTGTGTGAGTGTAACACACATTATTTAACTCATTCCTTCTTATTTTGCACTAAGGTATTTTCAGTTTTTGAAATATTATTTTATATCTCTGGAAACAATATTGGGGCAAATGTCCTTTATCTACACCAGACTTTCTCAATTGTGGTCCTCTTGACATTTTGAGCCAGATGGTTCTTGGTTGTGGACACTGTCTTGGCATTGTAGGATACTCAGCAGCATCCCTGCCTCTACTTACTGGATGCCATTAGCACTCCCTTCAGTGTCTCCAGATATTGCCAAATGTCTTTTTTGCAGGGAGGTGCTAAATCGCTTTCTCTTAGGAACCACTGAACTATACCTTTTTTATTCTGTCATGAAACATTTCCCGAATCCAAATGTTTGTGCTATTTTAAAAAGGTTTTTGATGTATAGTGTCCAAATGTCATCCACAAAAGTTGTACCAATTCATAAGGCCCCCTGCAGTGCATGCAAATACTATTCCTCCTCATGCTTGCTAGTGATGGTGTTACCTGGTACATTCTTAGGGAATCCTTAAGAAGTGCTTGTGTACTTCTAGATATGCAGAGCAGAGAGTCCCTTATAGATTGTCTAAATCTATCCTTTTAAATAGGGAAATCTGAGGCTAGAAGGAACAAGGACTTGCCCCAGGCCACACAGTGAGTCAATGGCAAAGTTGGGGCTCTTCAAACATTGATGAACAGCAACTTGTTACTGTCTTCTGGCATCCCCAATAATAGCCTTGATCATCCCAAATTAGATTGAGTCATTGAAGCAAATATTATTTCCAGGATTTTTCTCCCAGGTGGCGTAGCATCCCATAAAATTATCTTTTTTATTGCACTGGCTGTGGATAAAGGCAGTATTTTGGTGGCGAGGCAGGGAGTAATGTATGCTGGGCAGTGGAAAGGCTGGTAAAATGCTGGGCAGTGGAAAGGCTGGTAAAATAAGTTTATGGGCTTGCAGCCCACTACAAACTGGGTTTATTGTTCTTTGTAAATTCTCTGTAGATTTTTCCCCCCTTTGAAGTCAGGAGTGATGGGATCAGTGGCCTAATTGATCCAGGATGGGAACAGACTATGACGCTCACAAAAGACAGGGTTGATGTGCTCTTGCAGCTGCATGCAGTTCAGTTCAGGAGCTCACAAGAGGGGAGTGCTCTGTTGACTCAACTCAACTCAGAATGAGCTTAAACGCTTCTCCAGGACTTTCATGGTCAGGTCTGTGTCTATCTCTCTGAGTTCATCTTCCACCTTACCTCCTGGGGCTCACTCTGCTATAGCTGTATTACCTGCTTTCTTTTCCTTGAAGAGGCGCATCTGTTCTCAGGGCCTCGGGGCCTTTGCATCTGCTGTTCCCGCTGCCCAGGACTTTGTTTCAAGAGCTGTTCTTATGGCTGATCCCTTTGATTGCTTTAGGACTCTGCTCATATGTCCCTGCTTCAGAGATGCCTCCTTGACCACCTTATTTAAAGAAGTCCTTCCCTCTAGTGACCTTCTATTGTATTGAGTTAATTCATCTCCTGTTTATGAGATGAGATCTCACCATTTACTCTGTAGAATTTTCTTATATGTCTACTAGTTCATGACATGGTCTCCCTACTGGAGATGAGGACCTTGCATATCTGGTCCATAGGCTTATTTCCAATAGCTGGAACAGTGCTGAGTTTACAAAACCTAATTGTTAACGGAATGAAATAGTTGAGGGTCTACTCCATGTAATATCTAGAGAAATTTAATCAAAGCAGAGAAATAAAAAATGGGCACACAAACTAATCACAGTAAAGTAGATGCAGGTGGTGTTGAATGTTGGAGGAATGGTGAATTGAGATGCTATGATAGTCTGAGGATGGAGCTGGAGGGCTCCTAGTTTCCCTAAAGGCCATGGCATTTGAACTGGACTTTCAAGAATGCAAAAGGTTTAAATGGGTGGGGAGGAGTGAGTGAGGCATTTCAGGCCATGCATTTTATGGGCTGTTGGTAAAAGGCTGAAGTCTGCTTTGGAGACTGGTTGATGACTGTTCGGCCAAGGAGGCAGTCACTAACACAGGACACCACACAACACTGTATGTGCATGTTGGGCAAGGCTTTGGGAATTGATTCTCACAGGAGGATTGAAAGGTATGTATTGAAAAATAAGAAAGCTCTGGAGTTAGATGTAACTGGGATTTAAATCTGCCACTGAGTAGCTACATGACTATATCAGTTAGCTATTGCTGTGTAACAAAACACCCAAAAACTTGATGGCTACAACAGCAAACATATATTTCACTGATGCATCTGTGGACTGACTGGGCAGCTCTGCTGGTTGAGGCCAGTCTCCACTGGGGTTTTCATATGTTTTCAGACAGCTTCTGGGTCAGCTTGGGGCTGGCTGGTCTAAGATAGTTAGCCCTGCCAGTCACCTTTGCTTTATGAGGTCTCTTCT
The DNA here is from genome assembly GCF_001604975.1 of Cebus imitator. Taxonomy (NCBI): domain Eukaryota; kingdom Metazoa; phylum Chordata; class Mammalia; order Primates; family Cebidae; genus Cebus; species Cebus imitator. The sequence goes on along the minus strand of NW_016107374.1, from coordinate 4,579,564 downwards.
CCGGCAGGTTAGCTAAGCCTTGTTTCTATGCACATAGCAGCTCAAGTGGCAGAAGACAGAGAGAGAGAGAGAGAGAGAGAGAGAGAGAGAGAGAGAGAGAGAATGCAAGAGAGAGAGAGAAGAGGGAGTTTGCAAGATTTCTTGAGACTTAGCACTAACATGTCGTCACTTCTGCTTCATTCTGCTGGCCACATCAAATCCAAGGTCAGCTCTAATTCAAGAGTCTGGGAAACAAACTCTACTTCTTGATGGGAGAGAGCTGCAAAGTGCCATTGCAAAGTCTGTAAATCCAGGGAGGAGTAAAAGATTTTGACCATTTTGCAATCTACTAGGGAGACTTTGAGCAAGTGATTTAATCTTTAATCTTGCTTTTTAATCTATAAAATTGGCTTCAAAATATGGCAGGTACATTTCTTAGCATAGAGTATAGCCCTGCTCAATAAATGGTTATCATCATGGTTGTAACATATTTTACCATCACTGTCACTATGAGCTTCATCCTGAAGCTGCTTCCTAGCTCTGTGTCCTTGGGCAAGTTACTTACCCTCTCTAGGTCTTGCTTTCCCAGACTGCACATACAGTCTTAGGCAGAGACACAAGAGCTGAGTTCAGATTTGATTATTAGCTGTGCAAGATTAAGCTAGAGTCAACAAGTTGGGTTCATTTGGGATCTCTTCTGCCTGTTTGTAAAATGGGTTCACAGTAGCTGGTTCCTGACTATCCCACTGTTGTGAAAGCCCTTTGCAAATTCACAACACAACTCAATCCCATTCAAAAAACATTTGAGTGCCACTGTGTGCAGGCATTGTGTTGGGCATTAGGAGATTAAGTAAGAAAAAAATACCTCCTCTGTGTCCAGTAGGGGCAGAGAATTAAACAGAATGCTCTATAATACAGTGTGATGAGCCTTGATGTAGGATAAGTATGTAACGACAATGTAAATAATGATAAATGATACAGGGTTAAAATCATGCCTACTGTTTACTGAAGGATTCCAATGTACCAATGCCTCTGTCAAAATGGGAATTTGTCTAGTGCTACAGTGAATAGCAGAGACTCTCCTTGTGCTTGAATTTTGTTTCCACCATAACTAGCTGTGTGACCTTGGCAGGTGACTCAACCTCTCTGAGCCTCTGTTTTTGCCTCTACAAAATGGGGTCAATAATAGTGATGCACTAACAGGGTTGTTGTGGGATTAAATGGGATAATCCATATAGAGCCCTTGAACTGAGCTCAGCACATAGTAAGTGCTCAATAAGGCAAATATATATCTTATGTCATTGAATTATTTCTACAATACTGCAAATGAGGACATGAAACCCATTTTATGGATGAAAAAACTATATCCCTGAGGATCTCAGAAGTGCAGAGAGCTATGGGAACACCAAAAAGGACATGAAATATTCCTGATCAAATTGGGGAGGCCAGGGAAACCCCAGGTAGAGGTAGACCCGCCAATCCCCTAGGTCGTTTTTTCTTTCTCTATCTTTATTGGCAGGCATTCCTTGCCTGGTTCTCTATTTTTATTTGATTTTTAATTTTTGTGGGTGCATAGCAGATATGTATATTTATGGGATACGTGAGATGTTTTGATACAGGCATGCAATGTGAAGCAAACACCTTATGAAGAATGGGGTATCCATCCCCTCAAACATTTATCCTTTGAATCACAAACAATCCAGTTACACTCTAACACTCACTAACCTAGTCGTGTAGCGGGTTGGCTCTAAAGTGACCATGCCCCCGCAAGTTATGTCCTTGTATAATCCCCTGCCCTTATATGTGGGCAGCACCTGTAGCTTTCTTCTAACCAGCAGACTATGACAAAGGGGATGGAATATCACTCCCGTGACTATGATATGTTGCATGAGACTCTGTCCTAGCAGGCCGGAGCCAAGGACTCTGCTGGCCTTGAAGATGCAGGCTACTATGATGTGAACTGCCACATCATCGTAGCAATTACCCAAGCTGGAGTGCAGGGAACTCCAGCCACCCTCTAGGATTTGAGGACCTCCATCTTATAGTTGCAAGAAAGCGAATTCTGCTGACAGCTATGTTAACCTTAGAAGACCTGGAACCTCTAGAAGGGCATGCAGCCCAGCCAATGTGCTGATTGCATCCTGTGTCACTCCGAGCCAGAGGACCCAGCTAAACTCTGCCTGGACTCCTGACCCATGGAAACTGTAAGATAATAAATGTGTGTTGTTTTAAGCTGCCAAACCTGTAGTAATTTGTTACAAAGCAATGGGAAATGAATTCAGGTGGAGACGTGGCCATCCTCTGCTCAATGTACGTGTTAGTGATTTTGAGTCCTTCCAGCTTTGAGTTCCACTAACCTTTGCTGACAAGTTCCATGTGCCAGCATGGCATTTCCATTTTCTAGACATGCTCTCATTTCACAGGGATGAGAAACACGCATCCTGAAACTGCTTCCTAGCTCTGTGTCCTTGGGCAAGTTGCTTACCCTCTCTGGGTCTTGCTTTCCTCATCTTTAAAATGGGACTAAGTAGTAACACTGGCTCATTTGGGTTATATAAGGGTTAAATGACTAGTGCATGTGAAGAACTTGGAAGGGTACCTGGATGAACAGGGCTTTAAAATGTCAGCGATTATAGTTAGTATTAACAGTATTACATAAATTAATCGGACATTGTTGCTATCACTGTCATCATTATGAATCTATGCAGTAGATGGTGAGCTCTCCATTTGACATATGGAAAACTGAGGGCTAAAGGCAATAAGTGGGATGCTTAAGGTTCCAGGTTTATTTAATATCAAAGCAGGGACTAGACTTGGCCCTCTTGTTTCCCCTACCTCCATCTCAGACCCTTTTGTCCACAACTCCGTACAACCTCTGCTTCCCGGGTTCAAGTGATTCTCCTGCTTCAGCCTTCCGAGTAGCTGGGATTACGGGCACCTGACACTATGCCCGAGTAATTTTTGTATTTATAGTAGAGATGGGGTTTCATCATGTTGTCCAGGCTGGTCTCGAACTCCCGACCTCAGGTGATCCATCTGCCTCAGCGTCCCAAAGTGTTAGGATTACAAGCATGAGGTACCGCGCCCGACCACCCTCATGGATCTTTGTTTAAACTCACAGCTAAGCCATTTCCTGTCCATAGTTGACCACTCAGGGCTTAATTCTCTCCTCTGGGGCTGCCTCACCATGGAGCTCACCTGACAACCTACCTGTCAACTGCTCATTCTGCTGACACCATGGACACATGCACCTTTCTCTGAGCCCGGGGTGGGACTAGATCTTATTTGTTTCTGAAGTCAGGACTTAGCCCTGTGTCTATTACAGAGTAAGAACTCAGCATATTTGTGAATAAATGAGTAAATGAATGAAATGAAGAAAGTATTGTGAAAACAAACTTTACCCAAGGGCTGTGAGTTTAGGAAAAATCTAGATCTGCCTCTACTTTGAATCCTGAGCCTAGAGAGGTGCTTGGCACATTCGTTGACTGTAGACATGACTGCACAAAGATGCTAACAACAAACAGAGTCCCAAGGGGATTCTGAACTGGGAACTCCTCAAGAGGAGAGCAGGCTTTTTCTTATCTTTATATTTCCTTGCTGGGCATGCAATAGGGGCTCAATTAATGCTTGTTGAATGGATTACTAAGTGTGTGCGTGAATGAAGCTAGCAATATAAAAACTGCTGCAGTGCAACTGAGAATTGGACTTTCTCAAGTTAAAAGACTGATTTGTGATCTATCTTGTATCTTCAACTCACCAGACAATGCCTGGTGCATACTCGCCGGGCAATGCCTGGTACATAGTAGGCCCTCAGATCCTGGAAGTCAGAAAAACTGACCAACCCTTGGGCAGATCAACCAAATCCATGTTCTGTACATCAAAGATAACACGGCTGCCCTTTGCCCTCCGGAGCTAGATTTATTTCACTTCTGTAGTTTGAAGCCAGTTCCTTAGCATTGTGTAAACATGGTTTTGTGTGGTTAAAATATATATTTTAAAAACATCACTAATTACCCAATAGCCTGTAACCACTCTTTCAGGGACTTAATTGGTCTGTCATGTAAATGCCTAATTAGGGGCCTTGGAGAATGGGAGGGATGGGAGTTCTGGCGTCCAGAGGCTTTCTGGATGCTTCTTTCTCTAGAGGCCCAGTAGAAACACTCAGGTCCCCTGTGCCAGCAGCTGGAGGGACATCTCAGGCTGCACTGGGGCCCTGGCGCTCTGGCCTCTGGGATGGTGCTGGGGCAGGAACATATCTGCATGCAGGGAATTCTCAGGATAACTAAGCTTAATGGGGACCAACTACCTTAGCCTCTCCTCCATGCCCAGCAAAATATGATCATTTCAAGCCTAAATGGCTCCCACATGTGAATCTCTGGCTCCCCACTTTCCTTTTCACCCCAAATATCCCAGTGGGCTACGGTCTAGTCCTTACTCATAGAACATCTACAATTCAATACAAGTTGCAGGAATCTAGATGAAACAGTCAAACTCCTCAGTTGAACCCATTCTAAAGGATTCCATGTAACATCCCCACATCCCACACTTTCTTGTCTTGCTGTTGCCTCAAAAGACAGGGCTGAAGTTTATTTGCTCTGGACAAAAACAGCATTTCATCCCAGGCTACATTTGCCAACTTTTATCTGCCTCCTTGGAGATTTCTTTTTATGACCTCCCATGTGTGTAGGAAGGGCAGAAGGGTATGTATTGCATCTGATCAGACAGTAGCCTTTACTGCAGAGACCTGGCAGCGGCTTGAGCAATGTCCATGTCTCTTGAGCTTGTCCTGCTTCAAAGCTTTTCCCTGTAACCAGACCCCTGGCTTAATGGTGGGGTAATTGTCAGGAGCCAAGGTTACCCAGCTCTGTGAAGGGCTGAGCCACCCTAGTCTGGGTAGCGCATGCCTCCTTTCCTTGTCCTGTATGACACCGTAATCAAGTGCCTACCAAGTCCACGTATAACTTAGAAGTTTGGGGAGAGAGAGATGGCAAAATGAGAGTCCTGCCTTCCCTATCTGTGAGCTGGGAGAACATGTTCAAACCCTTTACCCTTCTGAGCCTCAGTGACCTTATCTAGAAAATGGGTAAAATAACAAACCGGCAGGCAAGTTGTTGTTAGGGTGGAATCAGAACAGGATCTAACTATAAGATACGCACCCCATGAATGATCACTGTTACTTACAGGTCTGCCTTTCTATCTGTAAAATGGGAAAAAGGCATCTACCTCATTGGCTTATGGTGAGGCAGGAATGGCTTCATGCATGTAAAACACTTAGCATAATGCCTGGGTTGCTCCAGGTGGCCAAGGTGTGTTCATCATCCCTTTTGCAACTCTTTGTTTTCATGATCATCTCCTTTTGGCCGTTATCAAGCTTAGAAACTGAGGCATGGAGCAATTAAATGACTTGCCCCAGGTCACGCAGCTTGCAACTGACAGAGCTGGTATTTGATCTGATGTCCGCATGATTCTGAATCTGTGGTTTCCTATTTGCCCTGCCATCTTATCTGAGTTCACGCAGAAGGTACTATGGTGGTGGGCAAACAATGGGCACAAAAAAGGTTTATAGCTCTCAGGTACAAGAAAAGGAGCCAGTGAACACAGACGGACCACAATTCTTGGAAGAGAGAAGTTAGTGAGGATAGGTGTGAAGCTTTTGTATGGCGTGGAGGCAGATGTATACAAAGGCAAGGAGAAAAAAGACACACATAGAAAAAGAATCCATATTTTTGTTCATTGCACTTAGAAGCCGCCAAAATGATTACCTGGTGATCTGATATTTTAATCTTTTGTGTGAACATTTCTTTTGCTTCCATGATGGCAAAAGAGTTGTACATGTATAGGACATTAAAAAATATTTTGTAACAGTGTTAACAAAAATACCCTAGTGGATTATCTTTCTTTGTATGCCTCAAAGAGGGGTTTTCCTTGAGGTGGGAAAATGCAATTTACTGATTAAATGGTGAATTATTATTTTTTTAATCATCAACCTCATTTGTGATTTTTTTTTTTTTTTTTTGAGATGGAGTCTTGCTCTTTCACCCAGGCTGGAGTGCAGTGGCACAATCTCAGCTCGCTGCAAACTCCGCCTTCGGGGTTCAAGAAAGTCTCTGCTTCAGCCTCCTGAGTAGCTGGGACTACAGCACACACCACCACGCACAGTAATTTTTTTTTTTTTTTTTGTATTTTTAGTAGAGATGGTGTTTAACCATAATGGCCGGGCTGGTCTTGAACTCCTGACCTCGTGATCCGTCTGCCTTGCCCTCCCAAAGTGCTGGGATTACAGGCATCATGAGCTACGGTGCCCGGCCTCATTTGTGATTTTTAATAAAAACTTGAACATTCAGAAAAATAAAAGAAATAAGAAAAAATTACTCATAGTTTTTTTGTCCAGACATAACCACACTTAATATTTTGGAGTGTTTTTGTTTCAGTCTTTTTTTCTCTAACAGTTGAAAACACACATGATTTTAATAATATACTGTTAAGGTAATATTATATACTACTACGTTTCTCCTGTAATATTTTAACATGAGCATTTCTGCATTGTATGGTTTTATGAACAAATTTTTAATAGTTCATCAAAGCAGGGAATTAATAATTTCTCTAATATTGATATTTCATGTTTTCTAATTCTTCACTACTACAAAGATCAAAGCAATGAACACCTTATTTTGCTGGAGTTTTTTTCCCCGCCCGTCCCCTCTCTTCACCCCTCCCCTCCCCTCCCCTTCTTCTCACCTCCCCTCCTCCTCCCTTTCCCCCCTTCCCTCCCTTTCCCCCCTCCCCTCCTCTTCTCCTCCCTTTCCCTTCCCTTTCCTCCTCTCCTCTCCCCTTCACTTCCCTTTCCTTTTCTCTTCTTAATGCTTGGATTTCTCCTTCAGATGAGCTCTTAGGAGAGAACTACTAAATCCAAGCCATGGAAATGTTAAGGTCCTAGGTTGCTATTACCAGGTTGCTTTTTGATCAATATGTTCCATGTGACATCTTGAGGTCTCTTGTTTTCCAGTTTCATAACTATGGGGACAGCAGATAGTCATTTATTCTTGCATTTCTTCATTCCTTCATTCACCAACATCTACTGAGCATCCACTTTGTGCCAGGAGTTGTGGGTATGTTTCTGAAAGCATGACCATTGGGTCTTATCAGCTGTGTGTCGGAATCACAATGAATCAAAGATGTGGCTGATCTGAAATTTTCAGCTGTTCTTTGGGAACTGGCCCTCAGAGATCTCCAAAGGGACTCCTGACCCTTTTTTGGGGGTATGCTCAGTGGTCCAGCATTTCCCGGAATGCCATCTTATTGTGCACCAGCACCCAGCTCCCACGGGACAAAAGCAGCAAATGCCCATTGTTTGAGCTCCTTGGAGCGAATACTTAAGTGTCCAAGTAAGCATTAAACCCTCTGCCTCCTCCCCACCACTTCTCTCCGACAAAGCTTTTATATGGAGCACGAGTGCCCATAAATAACAGACCAACCTATAAATAAATACAGCTGGGAGCCCACAAAAGCCCTTGACAAATGCTGTTTATTTAATTTCTGAAGTGTGGTCCATTTGGGATCCAATTGGAAAGGGCTGCTAAGCTTTTAAAAGGCCAGCTTATGTGCTTAATCTTGATACCCCTTTGGAGGGGCCATCCTGGCATCTCCCCCACACCTGCTTAGTTCAGTAAAGCAGTGGAGTTGTCTATGGGGGATTTGGGACCAAAGGAGGGTTTCTCAGGCTCTTCTCAATGAGGGGCACTCAACTCTGGACAGGTCAAACTCACACCATCATTATTAATCTCGCTGCAACCTAGCCGGTCTGATCTGTCCTCATTATTCATTTACTAGGTGGGGAGGTCTGGGTCCTTCCAAACTGCCTACCAAGGAGTGAGGAAAACAGCAGTAACAGCAATATGGAGCCAGTGTGGTCATCTTGCTGTGAAATGTCTGACTCACTAATTATTTCAGCAGTCAGCAAACCGGGCATCTGTGTGTGTGTGTGTGTGTGTGTGTATGCATGTGTGTCTTCCATGTATAAGGTAGTTATTGCTGCATAACAAACTGCCCCAAACTCAGTGGCTTTTCGTAAGTCTGTGTCTTGGCTGGTTGGTGCTGCTGATCTGGGCTAGTTCATCTGATCTCAGCTGGATTTTCTCATGCGTCTGTTTTCAGCTGCTAGGTTGGCTAAGGGCTGCTTGTGTAGTATGGCAGAAGGAGAGCATGTTCTATGAGCATCCAAATGGTCATATTGGACCCTCTGCTTCCTGCCCCAGGGCCTTTGCATATGCTTTTCCTGCTACTTGAGATACTTTTCTCATTTTCACATAACCAATTCCAGCTTCGAGTTGCAGATTCTATGCTGCTGCTTCTGGGAAGACTTCCCTGCCTGATATCATCCCCCCTCCAAAAGAACAGACTACCAGTTTCCTTGTTATGCATTCTTATAGCATCCCGTATCTCTCTGTTGTGGTTCTGTTCACCAATTTCAATCAAATTATCCACTGTGCGATTATTTGTTGATGACCTGTTGTGCTCACTTTTTTTTTTTTTCTGTTGCTCATGCTGGAGTGCAGTGGTGCGATCTCAGCTCTCTGCAGCCTCTGCCCCTGTGTTCAAGTGATTCTCATGTCTGAGTCTCCTGAGTAGCTGGGATTACAGCTGTCCACCACCACAACCGGCTGATTTTTGTATTTTTAGTAGAGACAGGGTTTTACTATGTTGGCCAGGCTTGTCTCGAACTCCTGGCCTCAAGTGATCCACTTGCCTCAGCCTCCCAAAGTGCTGGGATTACAGGTGAGAGCCACTGTGCCTGGCCCTGTCTTGCTTACTTCTTATTTGCCAAACCCCAAATTTGAGCCATCATTGCCACTCATCAGAGCAATTGTATCCACATCCTCATGGATCTCTCTGTTTCCCCCAGCCTCCACCCCTGCAGCGTCTGCTTACCACGGCAGCCAGTGGCACACTTTGAAAATGTAAGTCACATCATGTGCCTCACATCATGCTCAGAACTTCCCAGGAGCTCCCCTCTCATTCTGAGTAAAAGTTTCTTTACAGTGGCTTGCCAGGCTTTACAGGATTTGACCTGTGATCTCTGTAGCATCATTTTTGGCCACTCCTCACTTGCACATTCTGTTCCAGCCACCCTGGTCTCCCTGTGGCTCAGAGAAGTCCAAGCACGCTCTTTCTATTCCCTTGACTGACCATGTGGCTCAGTCCTTCATTTTCAAGTTTCCACGCAACTAGCGCATCATGTAAAAGGCCTTCCCTGATTACTTTTACCCCTGCCTAGGAATCCTGTCCCTTTTCTTGGCTTCAATATCATCCAATGCATTCATGGCCACTTTACATACCACACGTTTAGTCAGCTCATCTTTGTTCTTCTCCTGCAAAGCATGCAAGGCCCATAAGATTTGGGGTTTTTTTTTTTTTTTAAATACGACTCTATCCCTACTGCCTGCACCAGTCCCTGACACATAGGAAGTGCCTTATTAAATATTTGGCATAAATGAATGTCATATTTTAATCAATGCAAAGCTTTGCATGGGTTTAGCCAATACGTAAGACAACTGGATTCTTGAACTGGGGCTTCCTCACCTTGCATGGGGTTTATCAGCAGATATCTATCTGTCCATCTTGCTTTTCTTTTCCAGCTACAGGCAGAGATTCTACAGCAGAAGTCATAGATATTCCTGGTGGAATATAGATAGTTAGGAGGTAAAATGTCCTTCCCAAGAACAACACACATTGGGGCCTATTGGAGGGTGGAAAGTGGGAGGAGGGAGGGGATCCGGAAAAATAACTCATGAGTACTAGGCTTAATACCTGGGTGATGAAATAATTTGAACAACAAATCCCCATGACACAAGTTTACCTATGTAACAAACCTGCACTTATACCCCTGAACTTAAAAGTTAAAAAAAAAGAATGCCTTTCCCAAGAAAGACCCAAAATAGGGAGAAGACTAGACCTTCCTGGGAAATATGGAACCAGTGGGAAAAAAATACACTGTGGGAAGACAGCTGGGATGCTGCTGTGACCAACTTGTCCTGGGGCCCTGTGGTGTGTGGGTTTGTCTGTCACCTGCCCAAGGAGCAACCTGGGGTAGAATCAGCCAAAGATGAGATTAGCTTGGACTGAGTTTCAGTGTCCATTTTTGGCTGTCGTGAAATTCCACGCGAGACTCTGACATTAGACTGTGCTGCCTGCGATTTTTTTTGCCTACATGAAAAAGCCCCAGCTTGGTATTTATCCCCAGGAGGCAGAATGGGACAGTGGAAAGAATATGGGCTTTGAATTCAGAGGGTGACAGTGTTGAATCCTAGCTCTGTCACTCATAAGCGATTTTAATGACCTGCTTTGGAAAATCACTTTACCTCTGAGTTTTGTTTTTCTTAAAAGTAATTATACCTCCCTCCATCCTTACCATACGCTAAGGATCTGCATACCTCCTGGGCTTCACCTGATGCTCCTCTTCCTCTCACCTTCTGTGTTCCAGCCACACTGTCCATTTTCCTATTTCTTGAGGCAACCCTGCCTCAGAACCTTCGCACCTGCCCTTTCTTTTGCTAGAATGTGCTGCTCCCAGTCCTGCAAACTGATTTCTTCTCATCACTCAGGTTTCAGGCCAAATGCTCCCTCCCCAGAGAGGCTATCTTTGACCACAACATCAAAAACTGCCTTTAGCCATGTACCTAATAGACAGTCACTCTGTTATATTTTCATTATAGCCTTTAATATTATTTAAGAGTATCTTATATGTGTATTTATTCACCCGTTCAGTCTTCAAAGTTTTGCATGAGTAGGGACTTTCTCTTGTTTACTGATTATTTCCTCAGCATCTAGAATAACTTTTGGCACATAGTAGGTGTTTAATAAATAATAGAAGAATGGATTAACAGTTTGTTATAAGGAATAAATGGATTGTGGTAGAATACTTGCAAAAAAAGCTGCAAATTCTTCATCCCTTATGCATCCTTTGCAGTGATTTTGCAGCTAATTCCATCAAAAGGTAAGGTCAATTGCTCTGCCTAAGCTGAATTTGAGCTGAGCTTGTGACTTACACAAGCCAATAAAATGGTGGCCATTAAAAGGGGCCCATAAAATGCTGCCGATGTGACAGCGTGCCAGTTCCAAGCCTCAGTTTCAAGAGGTTTTACATACTTCTAATCTATCTCGTGGAAACCTGACTTCATTATGAGAGACGTGGTCCAGTCACCTCTGTCACCATTCAATAGTGAGGCATGTAAATGAAGCAATTCTACACAAGCAGCCCCTAGCCTACCTAGCAGCTGAACACAGATGCATGAGAGAATCCAGCTGAGATCAGATGAACTAGCCCGGATCAGCAGCACCAACCAGCCAAGACACAGACTTATGAAAAGCCACTGAGTTTGGGGCAGTTTGTTATGCAGCAATAACTACCTTATACATGGAAGACACATATGCATACACACACACACACACACACACACACACATGCACCCCAGACACATGCTTTTAGCTTGACACATAGTAGGTGCTTAATAACTGATAGGTACTGATTGGTGTGGGAGGTATGCATTATTTGGTGGTTGAAGAAGGCTTTTCTACCTGAGGAGTCATAAGTTTAACCATGAGTTGTGTTGCTATGTATTGACCAGGAGATGTGCGTCCCCACTAAGCCCTGGACGGTCCATTTCTACTAATAGCAAATACCTCTCATGCCTTGCACTTGGTCCCTTGACCTCAGGGTCAGAAGAGCATTGAGAAGCCATATGCAGACCTGGCTCTTTGTTTGACGTGAATAATACATGCATTTTCCCCTTTCTATGATGTTTTTAGGCCACTGATTTATGGCAATGAACATGCCCCTCCACTTGCCCTGGCTTTTGTTAATGACCTATCATGAATTATCCACAAAAGAAATGTTAAACGAGCTAATTAGACATTAACCTTACATTATAGATCAACCACACAATTGGATCCTTCACAGCTACAAATGTGATAGCATAAAGCATTAAGTATTGATGGTCCCAGGAAGGGCTGAGTGAATGGAGGGAGAGAAGAAAATGAAGCAGGAGAGGAAAGCAATGAAGATACCTCCTTGCAAGCCTGCTGGTAGGAGGGGGGATTGCTGGGATGGAGTTAGCTTGCCTGGGGCTTGAATCTGAATGTAATCACTTATTAGCTGTGTGATCTCATCAAATAAAGAATGGTAACATGGGGCTCTCACAGACCTGTGAGGAGTGAGGTCGCGTATCATAAGGGCCTGCCATGTATGAGGTCCCTAAAAAAAGATTCTCTTTTCTCTCCTTTTGGAAAATGTGTCTTATATACCCCTCACTCCCCACCATGTAAAGATAAGCTATGCTTAATTCCAGGTAGAATCAAGTTAGCTTCTTTTGAGAATCAACTTTTATTTTAAATGCAGGAGGTACATGTTACATGTACAGGTTTGTTACATAGGTGTATTTCACCCAGGTAGCGAGCATAGTACCCAATAGGTAGCAGTTTGATGCAAAAATTAGCAAAGTCAAGTTGGATAACACCTTTCTAATAAGTAGCTAGGTGACCTTGGGAAATAACTATATCATTATTATAAATAATTACATATATAAATAATATATATGTATGATGTTTATGTCTGTATATGCAGCTATACATTGAGATGTGTGTATACATTTGTGTGTATGTGTGTGTCTATGTATGCAGTACTTCACAGCTTACAGAACACTTTCCTATGAATAAGCTAACTTGCTTCACAGAACATACCAGAGAGGTAGTCAGGGCATGCTTGATTTTTCTCCATTTAACAGACAGAGAAATTGAGGGTAAATGACTTGCCTAAGGGGTAGAGCCAAGAGTTGAACATTTGTCTTTAATTCTAAGCCTTGCTTTATTTTCATGATGCTATTCAACCTCTCTTTCCAAGTTCCTTCCCTTATTGAGAAATGGTCCTCAGTTGTGCAATGCAGGATGTATAGGACGAGCTTGCTCTGCCCACACTGCCTTCTAAAGGAAACTTTCCTGTCCTGAGTTTTTGTTATGTAGGCTGCCATGCTGTAGATCACATGATCCTGCTCCTTTCATTCACCCATGCCATGCTTATTGGATGAGAGGTGGGCACCTGATTAAGGGCAGCCAATCAGTAAATATGCCCATGAGCAGCAGTGAGACTGGGCAATCAGATCATCTCTTAGGAACATGAACTAAGTGGACCCAAATGTTAGGAAGGGCAAGAAGTTAAGGTTGGACTGGGGCAGACAGGAGCCAAGTTGGGGCAATATTCTGAGAACAGAAATGTTATAGAGTTGGGGGTGATGGAGCAGATTAGGAACAGACACAGAAAGGGAGAGCAAGGGTGAGGAGAGAAAAAGGGGAGGAGAGAAAGGGGTGGAGAGGAGACGGAGGGAAGGAGGAAGGACAAAGAAAGAAGGGATAAAGGAGGAGAAGAAGGGATAGGGGAGGAAACGGGAATTGAGACATTGCTTTGTATCCTGATCTATTCTGGTTCCATTTCTAGCTCCTGCATATCCTCACCTCCTTTTTGCTTTGAGGTAACAGGAGGGGGCTTGACACAGTGATTGTCAAAGCCCAAATTCTGGGCTTCCTGAGCTCTGCACCTAAATATCCTTGGGATGACATGGGGACAAAGAGCATATGTACTACTTCACTGAAAAATAATTATTGACCTCCTGTCTTCCAAAGCCTTTTGGTTGGCCATGTGAAGGAGACAGAGGAGCCTTAGGCAGAATTCTGGGTCCCAGTGGAAGTAAACACAAACATGTGCCTTTTGACACTGTCACAGAGGATGAAGGGACTATGACAGAGGAGCTGGATGGCTGACACCATAGTGAGTGGCCGACTTTACAGATGTGGGATTCCCCACCCCACTCCAGGAGTGCCAGGGCACAAGGTCTCTATGCACATGGTGTCAGATGTCCTTGTAAGATGAGAGTCTACAAAGGAACCTGCTTGTTACACCTGTGTAGATGATGTATCATAGGAGCTCACTGTCACTGCTGCTCATGTTACCCACTACATCCCTGGGATCAGATACTGTCCCTAAGCCTGGTTCCAGAAAGCATTGTGAGGAGTAAAACATTAATCAGAGCTGTAGAGAAGTGAGTTACAGCAGGTGTCACAAGGTCATTTTTGGGTGGACTTAACTTGGTGTGAACCTATGCTAAGGAGGGTCAGTTCCACTTTGCTCTCTACACCTGACGACTGTGCTGGTATTCAAGATTTCCACTGCAAACTCTGGAGGGGCTGAAAACATTCTGTCCTAAGAGATGAAGCCATGACATATCAATAATGCATTCTGGGTGCTTTGAGTTTTATTAAAACTGAAAATAAATCTACATTAAAAACAAGTAGTGGCTAATTTCATTTTGCAAAAAATTGCTGTGGTTTTGCTCTTTTTAAGGCTGTTTTCAAGGGGAAAGTACATTCGAAACCACCAAATTACTTTTATAATCTTTTCCTTTTTTGAGCCCTAAATTAGTGAAGGCATTTGGAGCAATAATTGAGAGGATATTCTTGGACTACTTGTGGTGAGGCCAATCATTCTGAACTCAGGTGTGTAAGAGAAGGGCAATTATCACCTCTATTCTGCATGCTTCTAGAGGTGAGTTTTCGTGCAGGAATTTGCTAAGCACCCTGTCTTGTGCAAAGGACAGTGGAAGATTCAGTAACCCAAGGTTGTCCTGCCTCCCTAAATCCTCCCAACTTCCTTCTTCCTAATTCCACTTCCAGGTGCCTTCTTGTTCTTTCCTTCTATTTTCTCTTTTCTTCTGAAGATAGAAAGGTCTTGCTGTGTCACCAAGGCTGGAATGGAGTGGTGTGATCATGGCTCACTGCAGCTTCGATCTCCTGGTCTCAAGCAATCCTCCCACCTCAGCCTCCAGAGTAGCTGGGACTGTAGGAGTGTGCTGCCATGCTTGGCTAATTTTTTTTTTTTTTTTTTTTTTTTTTTTTTTTTTTTTTTTTTTTTTTTTTTTTTTTTTTTGAGACGGAGTTTCACTCATGTTACCCAGGGTGGAGTGCAATGGCGCGATCTCGGCTCACCGCAACCTCCGCCTCCTGGGTTCAGGCAATTCTCCTGCCTCAGCCTCCTGAGTAGCTGGGATTACAGGCACACGCCACCATGCCCAGCTAATGTTTTGTATTTTTAGTAGAAACGGGGTTTCACCATGTTGACCAGGATGGTCTCGATCTCTTGACCTCGTGATCCACCCGCCTCAGCCTCCCAAAGTGCTGGGATTACAGGCTTGAGCCACCGCACCCGGCCGGCTAATTTTTTAAATTTTCCACACAGCTAGCCTCCTGTGTTGGTCTCTCAAAGTGCTGGGATTACAGGTGTGAGCCACCGTGCCTGGCCATTTTCTTCTATCCTCATTTACTTCTTCCCTCTCCTTCCCTTACATTTTTTAAAAACTTGTGGTAACAGATATAAAATCTACCATTTTAATGGTTTTTAAGCATACAATTCAGTTCACATTTATCTCTAGAAGTTTTTCATCTTCCCAAACTGAAATTTTGTACCTGCTAAATAATAACTCCCCATTTCCCCCTCGCTCTAGCCCTTGGCGACCACTGTTTTACTTCCCATGGCTATGCATTTTACTACTCTAGGTATCTCATGTAAGTGGAATCCTATGATTTGTCCTTTTAATGTCTGCTTCTGTTAGCATAATACTTTCCAAGTTTTATCTATGTTGTTGCATATAGCAGACTTTCCTTTCTTTTAAGGCTGAATAATAGTCCATTGTATGGATAGACCACATTTTGTTTATCTGTTCATCAGTTGATGGACATTTTGGCTGTTTCCACCTCTTGGCTATTGTGAATCCTGCTGTAATGAGCACAGGGATACAAGCATCTCCTTGCCTTTGCCGCCTTCTTCAGAGAGGTATTTAAGGTCACAGTGGGAAGCGTCCTTCTGGGACTCACCCAGCAGCCTCTAGCTTTGCTCTTTATCCCATGTCAAAGTCAATGGGCCTAGTCAGACCAGCCAGGTCTAAGGACAAATAGGTATTGACCATCAGCTTGGTATGTGGTTTTAGGGTGGGTTGGACTGGGGAGACAGAATAAAGAGGTGGAATGACAGTCAGAAGTGGTGTCCAATGGGGCATGCATATTCTAAGTGGCATGGCAGGATGCTTGAGAAGAAAGAGCTTGGACTTGGTGTTATACCACCTGGGGTTGAATTTAGGCTCTGATTCTTACCAGCCTCAGCTGCCTCATCTGGAAAATGGGCACAATGTTTCCTATGCTCCGGGACCATCTTGAAGATGAAAAGAAACTTGTGCTCAGGGCAGGCATGGAGGGGTGCTCGATCCTGCTCAGCTTCTTCCAGCCTTGCATAGTAAAGGGCTTCCTCAGCCCAGAAACGCAGAGACCAGAGTATTCAAAGGACAGATTCTTCCGCTATGGTTTCAGGCAGAGAGGTACTAAAGTCTGAAATCAGGATTTGTTTCAGGAAGAGGGGGAGGGTGCAGTGGCCCCAGGCCTCCAGTTTCCTCCAGGAAAATCTCACTCTGTGGCTCCCCGCCCTGGGAGACCTCATCAGCTTCTGTGGTTTGAACTTCATCTTTTTTTACATCTCAAGATCCAGATCTTCATATTGGTATCTTCATGTTGGAATGCTGCTTTTGAACCCCTTTGAACAGAGCTGGCTTTTCTCTTCTTTGCTATTTATTTCCTTTATTTAGTGTGCAGAAGGGGGCTGTCTCCTGCCCAGCCTTGGGAAACTTGCCTCTGAATGGGAGTTCTACCCACCAATCGAAGGAAAGAGAGAAATCCTGGGTTCCGACATCCGGGATGAGGGTGTGGCCTTTTCCAGATGTTAGGGCTTCTGCTTTCTTGTGTCCAAGAAGGGGTAGTCTGAGTCCAGCAGAAAGAGGGTATGGTCCTGTCCCTGTGGCTCATTTGACAAACATTTCCTGAGCACTGCTTTCTGCCTGGTTTTGTGTTAGGTATGTGGCTGTAGCAGTTGATGTCACCTTGTTGCCCTCGTGGTACTCAGAGTCTTGAAGGAATGAGAGGAACAAGTGAAATGACAATGGCTTTTCAGCAGGATAAGCGGAGTAATGGTGAGAGGCACAGGCTGCCATGGGAGCAGAGAAAAGGAGCATCTAATCCAGGAAGGCTTCCTGGAGGAAGGAGTGTGACCCCAGAGAAACCTATAAGATGCAGACAAAATAGCCACATTAAGAAGTATAGAGGCCAGGTGTGGTGGCTCACACCTGTAATCCCAGCACTTTAGGAGTCAGAGGCTGAAGGATTGCTTAAGCCTGGGAGTTTGAGGTCAGCCTGGGCAGCATAGTGAGGCCTCATCTCTACAAAAAAATTTAAAAAGTATCCAGGTGTGGTGGTGCATGCCTGTAATCCCAACTACTCAGGAGGCTAAGGTGGGAAGATCTCTTGAGCCTGGGAGGTAGAGGCTGCAGGGAGCCCTGATCCCACAGCAGCCTGGGTGACAGAGGGAAATCCTCTCTCAAAAAACAGAACAAATAAAAAAAATTAAGGGAGTACAGAGAAGGCATGCTAGTGGGAAGAAACTGCAATTATCTGGATATGAAAAGGAGCATGGCTTTTTGGGAATTAAAACCAATTTAGTATTGCTTGGGAGGGGAGTCACTGAGGGATAGAGAGTATGAGAAATAAGCTGAAAAGGTGAGCAGGACCCAGGTCATGAAGCCTCTTACAGGTTGTGTTAAGGAATTTGGATTTGATCTCAAGACCACAGGAGCCACTGAGGGCATTTTGGCAGGAGTCAGATTTGCATTTGGGAAGTTTTCCTTAGCTGCAGCAGAGTGGAGTCTGGCTGCATTGGAGAAGACAAAGAAACCATTAAAAGACAGAATCAGGCCCGTCTTCGAGGCAGCAGATGCTGGGTTCCTTCCATGGATGGCTCAATCAATTGATGGCCTTGAACCTTCCTTAAACACCAAGTGTGTACCCAGTGTGGTACCAAGGCACCCACATTGGCACCACTCATCCCCACCAGATGGCTGACACCCAGCAAGTAAGCGCCTGCCTGGAGACATGATGGAAAATGGATTTGAAGATGCAGACTGGGAGGGGGCAAGGGGAGCGCGTCACTGGAGGGGAAGGGGGAGAGAGGTATAAAGGTCAGCTGGGGCTTGGGCTTGGCATGAAGATTTATAACCTCCCCAGATCTTGCTCTGGCTCTACCTCCCCCTCCCCCTGGCCCCCCCTCCTTTCTCTTTCTGGCGGCATGTTCTAGAGACACACATTATCTCTATTAATACCAGCCACAAGGTCATTACTCAGGCACCAACTTTTCTTCCAGCATAAATATTTATACAGGACTGACCTGTGGCTGCTGCGTTTTCCTTTTATTTGATTCCTGCCGCCTTTTGTGTCTTGCTAGTCTGTCGGATAACATGTTTAGCTCCTCTGTCTGGAACCTTCGGAGCCAGCCAAGTCTCAGGGAATGGTTGAGGGGAGGGGTGGCTGGGGGGTGTGGGGGTGGGGGGAGGAAGGAGAAGAGGGAGGCAGAGTGGGTACCGCTTGCCCAACACCAGTGAAAACCTAAGGGGTGAGAGTGAAGGACTTTCCATAGGCTGTTTAATAACAGGCTAGCAAAATTGTGAAGGAAAAGACTCATAGTGGGGACTCTTCTTCCCCAAGCCTGTAACATCTCTCTGTTCATCCCACCAAAAACAATTCAGGTCACAAGCAGATTTCCCTTAAAGCGAATGAAGCTTAACTTCTAAGACTCCACATTTGCAGGAGCCTCTTCTCAGGCCCTGAGTGGGGGACCTTGCAAATATTCCCATGGTCATTATTCTTATAAAATGTGCAAAAGTGCGATATATGTATCTGCTTCCTCTTAGAGGTCTTCCCGCTTGAACGAGCTCTAGGACCCTAGGGCCTGGATTGGTTCATGGTGATTTGAATGATATATGGCTCTTTTGCTGGCATTAAATGTTGAGATGTAAATATTGCATGAAATAATATCTAATAGTAATAATAACAATAATAATAACAGCGGCTAGTTTTAGAGAGCCGACTGCACGCCAGGCTCCTTTCATTTACTTCTCACGGTGATGTAGAGATAGGCATTGTCTTAGGACACAGATGTGGAATTTGGGACTCAGGGAAGTTGTTTTGCTCAAAGTCCCACAGCTGATAAGCAGCGGAACTAGGGCACGGACCCAGGGTTGGCTATGCTTTCCTCTCAACCTCTAAAATTGGGAATACCTGGAATCATGTATAACATGTCTGTTATGCACCAGAAATTGAACAAATACATATTTTTTTCACACTCTCTATGAAAACAGTCCTGCAAGATAGGAAGAGAATATTGGCTCTGTTCTGCAAAGGAGGAACCAGAGGCTTGGAGAAGAAAGTAATGTTGCTAAATTGATATAACAGCTATATCTCAAGACAAAAATCAGAGATCTGGTGTGTTTTATTTTTCCCCAGGACCATGAGGCCAAGCATATGGCAAACAAAGGTTGGGAGGGAATGCCCCTAATGCACTTATGTTTGGTGGTGCAACTAAGGGTCGTTTTCTTTTTTTTTTTTTTTCTTTTATCTTGTTTTGGCAGTTTCATAAAGGAAATTTCATACATTTCCTAAAGGAAAATTAAAGATTACAGAGAGCTCCTCTTTCATTCCCTCTGCAGTGGATTGGGTGTGAGGCCTAGGTAGGGACTGCCAGTCTCAAGCAGAAGGGGCCACGTGTCAGAGTCGGGGTGGACACTGGTGTAGTTGTGATGTAGGGGTGGTTGATCAAGAGTAGAAGGGTGGTGCTCTAGAGAGCTGTCTCTCTGCTCTTGGATTTCCACATCTCACTCCCCTGCAGCCCATACCCTAGCCCTGCAATGTGTTCCAGTGACTGCTGGTGGACCACCAGCCTGCTCAAAGGGAAGGGATCCATCCGTTTCACTCACAATATGTCCTCAGAAGCTAGCACAGTATCCAGGACAGAGTATGTGCTTCATAACTATTCCTTGCAAGAGTGAACGAATGAATAATGACTTCTCACCAGGGACTGTCTCTTAGGAGCATTTAAAATTTAATGAAAGCTCTGAAAATCAGAGAAGGCCTTAAAGACATAAGGGGTCTGGGTTCACTTCAAAGGATGCCGATACAGGGCACAGCAGGAGAGGTCTCGGGATTTGAAGTCAGACACATAGCCATCTTTCTTTGCTAACTAGTGGTAAGACTGTCTTTCCCATCTGGAACAATGAGGGGTGGACTGTGTGAGTTCTGTGTGGTGAGTAGAGGTGGTGCGGTGAAGAGAAGAGAAGAGTTTGGTTAGGAAAGTCCCAAGTCATCACTTCACCAGGACTCGCCGGTGACACCTACATACCCATCCACCTTCCCATATATTGTTTGTTCATTCATTTGTTCATTTGTTCGTTCATTCATTCATTCATTCATCACTCTTTCATTTCTCTTAATTTTTCACCTAACGACCCATCCATCCATCTTTTCATCTATCTATTCATCCATCCACCCATCCATCCAACCATCCATCCATCCATCCATCCCTATCCATTCATCTATCCACCCATCCATCAATACTTGCAGCCATTCATTCATTCATAGCTCGTGTTTGATATGCGGTGACTCATCCTCTCTATGCCTCAGTTTTCTCATCTAAAGAATGGGAATAATCACAATATCTAATTCATTGAGATCTTACAAAGATTAATACATATAAAATATAAAGTTAGAATAATTTCTTACACAAAAGGCAGATCCATAAATGCTATCTATGATGAGGAATGATATCTATGAATTGAGAGTTATATTCATAATAGAACTACTGTTATGAATATCTATATTCATAATGGTAGTTATAGTAGTTCTGAATCAAGTGCTTACAAAGTGCAAGACATAATTTTATTTACTTCTTGTGAAACTTTGTAAGCTGTTTACTTTTACTGTCATGCGTTCCATTTTGTAGATGGAGAAACTGAGGCATAGGGCAGTTAAACCACTTGGCCAAAGTCACATAGTTTTTTGACAGGGGCAGATATCAATCCAAGTCTGGCACCAAAGTTTGTGGTGACAAATTTAGATACCAAAGCCAGGCATGTAACTTCAATGGTGAAAAGGACCATGAGACAAGGGTTGAGCAGCTCCAGGTATTTTGATAAATCACAACAACCTAGTTTCATTTTCTTTTGAATTTAAACTGATTCTCAAGCTTGGCTGCCATGTGAATCAAGTGGGGATTTTCAGAAAACACTAATGCAGGGTGCTATCCCTGGAAATGGTGAATATGACTGGTATGGGGGATGATACCTGGGCAGCAGGATTTTTGTAAGTTCCCCAGGTGATTCTAGTGTGTAGCCAAGACAAATAGCCTTGTGTTAAAAGTACCAGTTGAACATAGTAAAGGCAAAAAGCATGCTAGCTGCCATATTCAGCTGAGTCACCAATTTGCAATCTTACCTGGAGATATAATGGCTTTGATTGAGATGAATCCATCCATTCATTCACTCATTAACTACCTACTCACACATCCATCCACCCTCCCATATATTGTTCATTGATTGATTGATTGATTCATTCATTCATTCATCTTTCCTCCTTCATCATACTCAATTTTCCATCCATCCATCCATCTGTCCAACCATTCATCCATGCACCATCTGTCCGTCTGTCCATCCGTCCATCCATCCATGCATCCATTTTTGCAGTCATCCATTCATTTATTCATCTGTCTCCCCAGTGACCCATTCATACAGTAGGCCATCCACCCTCCCAGTCATCTATGTTTTCATCATCTATTTATCCTCCCTCTCTCTGCTTGCTCCCTCCTTGCTCCTTTGCTTCTTTTCTCCCTCTCTTCCTTCTCTTTCAGCAGACCGCAGCCTGGCCTGACCCTCAGTGTGGGCCTCTTCGCAGTGGCACAGACTCAGCCTTTTCTCCTTCCCTTCTCTCAAATGTTCCTTTTCCATGCTAACGTGCTAGTGAAACTCTTTGACATTCCTGGTGGAAGTTAGCCAGAGAATGAAATCTGTTTCTGCTTTTCCCTGCATGACCTTTCTTTCCCGAGGAAGTCTCTTATAAACACTTCCAGCACCGGAGGATGCAAAGACGTTTGAAGAGCTTCTCCAAGTTGAAAGGCAATCTTGAGTGCATACCTGGTGTGTGATGATCTGGATCTGTGGGGAGTTTTAAGTGGGGTGCTGACCATATAACCCAGGACAGGCCATAGGGGCTTGTTTCTCCTCTGAGAGCTGGCAAGGGCAGGACTACAAAGGCTGTTCCTGAGTTTCTGACATGACGTTTTAGTTCAAGAGTCTCTCCTTATTCCAACTTCTAAAGCAAGGGTCCCCTCTTAGCACTATCGTCACGTGGGCCAGATGATACTTTGTTGTGGGGCGCTGCCCTGGGAATTGTAGGATTTTTAGCAGCATCACTGATTTGTATTCTCTAGATGACAGGGGTGTAACTCTTCCTACACCTGCCAATTTTGACAATTAAAAAATATGTCCAAGCTACGCGTGTGACTCACACTTGTAACTCCACCACTTGGAGAGGCCAAGGTTGGAGGATGGCTTAAGGCCAGGAGTTTGAGACCAGCCTGGGAGCATAGAAAGACCTTGCTTCTGCAAAATAATAATAATAGTAAATAACTAAATACATAGATAAATAAATTTAAAAAGTAGCTGGGTATAGTTGCATGTGGTCCCAGTTACTTGGGAGGCTGAGGTAGGAGGATTGCTTGAGCCCCTGCCTTTGAGGCTGCAGAGAGCCATGATTGTGCCACTGCACTCCAACATGGGCAACAGAGTAAGACCTTGCTTTTT